>NC_090743.1:88094680-88107180 GCF_036898095.1 Palaemon carinicauda | reverse complement strand
TAATTAATTGGCTTTATTCCTCTTATTACTCCCAGTCCAAATGAGTTAATTTTTCTCCCAAATTTCGAATGATAGACGAATTATTCACTCTGCTTACTGCCCCTACCTCATATCTGTCATCTTCTTTTGTGGATGGTATGGTTTGCGCATACATACTTGTGAAGCTTTGGTCTTGTTTTCGCTCAAGTATCGGTTTCAGTATGTTGACATATACTTTCCTTTGACTTTTTCTTCCTCCTGGGGTTTCTATAACGTTGGTCAGGTCACTGATCTTCTCCAAAATCTTGAATGGTCCTTGAAACTTTTTTGGTAAGTGGGTATCTTCTTATCGGTAGGAAAGCTAATACCTGTTGTCGTATCGAAAACTGGCTGCCCTTACTTTTTATATTGAACCTTTTCTTCATTTTTCCTTGACTCGTCTTAAGGTTTTTTAGAGCAAATTTCCTTATCTCGCCGATTCTTTTCCCCAAATTCTTGACATATTCGCCACCCTTTGTCTCTTGGTCCTTCCATTTTCCTGCTGACCTTTTAACCGGTCCTCGTACTTCTCGTTCAAATACCATTTCATTCAGGCTACATACCATGCTTTCTTGATAAGTATTACGTACATTGAATAACATCAACAGGAGTTCGATGATCCATTCATTCCCCGTTTCATTGCAAAATCTCGTTAACATACTTTTTAAAGTTTGATGAAACCTCTCTAATGCACCTTGGGTCTCCGGATGATAAGCAATTGATAGTTGTTGTTTAACATCAAATTGTTTCATTACATCTTGAAATAATTTTGATGTGAAATTCGTTCCGAGGTCAATTTGAACGATTTCCGGTATACCGAACTTGGTAAAACAGTCTAGTTACTTCTCGGCGATTATTTTGGCACTGATGTTCCTGACGGGTATGGCTTCTGAGTATCTTGTTACTGGACACATCAAGGTTAACATATATTTGTGACCTTTTTTCGTCCTTGGTAAAGGTCCTACAATGTCGATCATTACCTTGCTGAAGGGTTCTCCTCGTACTTCTATTGGGTGTAAGGGAGCTTTCTTAATGTACTCGTTCGGCTTTCCAGCCATCTGAAATACATGACACGCACGGCAAAACTGGCTCACGTCCTTATGCATGCCAGGCCAGAAAAAGGGTTTCATTATCTTCTCCGTCGTTTTCTTTATCCCATATGTCCCGGATTGTATGCGATGGCGATCACCTGTCTTCTCAACGGTGCAGGAATTAAAATCTGCCGATATATCCACCATTCAGCTTTCCCAGGGATATCGACGGGTCTATGCGTCCTCATAAGCAACCCATCCTTAGGATAATAACAGGTTGGAGACTGCTGTGCTCCGTCTAGTCCACTACACGGTAATATAATTGTTAACGTTGCATCATTCTGTTGCAATCTAATCAGCCATTTCCTACTCACTTGTCCTACTTCTAATGTTGAATTTTCTATTTCTTCCGAGTCCATTTATCTTTGTCCTCTTGTCTGCTTGTGTGTCGTTTCTCTTTGCTCTGGACTACTCGGGAGTTCTCTTCTTGCGTACGGTCAAGGGAATCCTCTTTTTCGGAAAACAAATCCTCCAAGTTCATTGCTCCTTCGATTTCTTTTTCTTCTTTTTCATGAGCCACTTTCTTCTTCATACTCCCAGTCGTAACACAACTAGGAAACAGCTATGGGTAGTCCTTCTCGAGTTCAGGTGTAGAACTATACTTCAAAGGTTTCTCCGTTACAATGGGAACAGGCACGAACGGCGTTCCACCAACCTTATTACCCAGCAGGACGCCTACTCCTTCGACACACAATGAATCCTTTACCTCAAAGTCAAAATTACACGTCACCAACTCGCATGACAGTTTTAAACGGAAAATCGGGGTGACCTCCTCACCTCCTATTCCCTTCAAAAGGACAGAGTTCTCTGTGAGAGACTGTTCCACCAACAGGTGTACTCCTCGTACCACCACACTATGATTACAACCTGTGTCGCGCAAAATCTTGACCTGGGTTTGCCCACTTCCGTCTATTGCTGCAAACATACCTTAATAAATATATGGTTTCAAGGCAATCATTCTGTTTGGGTTCGCCCTGTTCGTTTCTAAGCGTTGGCTGGTTTAGTTTCCTTTCCTTCCTTTCCCGATTGTTTCTTTGTCTTCGCATTCTGTGACGTCGAATTATCCTTAGTTACTTGGGCGACTGCTTCCGGTTGGTTTGACCTACATTCCTTACTGATATGGCCTCTCTTGCCACACTTAAAATATCAACCTTCTGCACGTCTTTTAGGATACTTGAAGGAAGACGATTTGACGTTTGTTGCTGTGGTACTATTGCATTATGCTTAGGGACGGTACTAGTGCTACTTTCGTTGTAACTGTTGAACTTGTTCACGTAGTTAATACTGAACTGGTTTCCCTGGTTCGGCGAATACTTGACACTTGGTCGGAACGACGGTTGAAACTTCATGCCCGAGAAGGGTTTACGACTGATAATATTGTAATCTTCCCTCAGCGAAGCGGCTTTATCAAGTTTCTTCACATCTCTCTCTCAAGTACGTTCGAATGTGTTAAGGAATTCTTATATATGTATATACAGTATATACAGTATATATATAAATATATATATATATATATATATATATATATATATATATATATATATATATATATATATATATATATATATATATATATAAAGATGGAGAGAGAGAGAGAGAGAGAGAGAGAGAGAGAGAGAGAGAGAGAGAGAGAGAGAGAGAGAGAGAGATAGAGAGAGTTTTATTTATCTGTTTTTATTCATTTTGCATAACAGAGATTGGGTAGGCGAGAAATGAGTCGGTGGGGAAGAATTTTTTTTTTTATATATGAAATCACAACTTTATTATACTACTTATGCTGGCTTGGATTTTTTTTTTTTTTTTTGGCTGATTGAGCATATATGTTGTAAAAGAAAGAGATGTTATAAGTTTTAAGGTATTGGGAAGTATTGTAAAAGAAATCTAACTATTTTTTTCTTCCATCCCCTTGAAAAGGAAGAGATTTTTCCTATCAATTAATAATCTTGAATACCTACTCACATGTACACACAATATGTTTTCTATTTTTTTTTATCTTTTTCGTTTACTTAATCCCATAAAATTTGTATAACCAAATAAGAGCTGCTTCCATGCGTATATGATTACAGTATATAACTTTCCGCCTTCTAGTCTCATGTACCCAATAACAATACTTCCTTCTTATGTCACACATTCTTTGAATTCTATATATAACATATATTAATTTTCATTTTTATTCTGAGATAAATGAGTTTTATTGAGCATTTTGTCTATATTTAAATCATTCAAAATGTACGGAAATTTGTCTGTACTCGTCTTGTGAACCACCTTGTTCTCCCATGTACTACAATATAGAGATCCAACAACTCAACGACTACCAATAAACAGAATTCTCTCTCTATACACTATGCCAAGCATCATGAATAATTGTATTCTCCTTTTATACTCACCCCATCCCTTTATGCCTATAAAAACCCATCATAAAATAGATGATATCTCCAGAAACTCGTCCCATTTTATTGCCTCAAAACCAGGCCTAATCATCTTTACAGCCACTTCTTCAATGCAATCTTTTCTTCCTTCCAGTGATAAATAAAACACAAGTGAAGTCCTTTCCCTTCGTTCAAACTAGATCCTAATCGCATATATATTCTTCTAAACTAGCAATTCGGTTCCATTTTATCCCCAAATATTCAGTCTACTTTTAAAATTTGTGTTATATGTAAAGGATAATGACCATTTTATCACTAGGGCAATCATGCAACCGCTGTAGAATACATCTAATTTTCAAGCTTTAATAATTTGCAAATATTATTAACTACATAAAGTGAAAGTATTATACAATAATGGGTTTTGTTTGATTTTAAAATATTTTTTTTGTTTTTGTTTTTTCAAAGTCTTTAAAGTAACTTGGATATTATTACCGATAGTTAAATTAATATGAACTTTTAAGGAAAGCTTTCTTAACGAAACTAACTAACTTGATATCAAACAGTAAGTACAATAATTATTTATATATTGATGATTTTTTATGTTATATACAAAAGTTACTCAATTATAGTAAATCTATATCTTGAACAATGACAATGGAGACAGCTAAACTAAAATATTACTAATCCCGAAAATTCTATAAGCAAAATTTACCCAATCTTTGTTAACTTATTTGTTGTACCAAATGCAATAGAGAAATCATCGTAACTAAATGTAATTACAGTTTCCATAAAATGTATACACTCTCGGACTTTGAATAGCTGATTAACTTTTTTTTTTCTATTTCATTTTTGATTTTGAAGTATGAATGGCGGATACTTAGCTTACGTTCGGGCAAAAGAAAGATTTGTTCTGAAAACATTCTGGAAATGTGAAAAAAAAAAGCTGAAGTGAAAAGACGATTTACGAGAGTTCCACAGAGATACCCCAACACGCGTCACCATTTCACGAATCGTAGATAACTCTGAGAATTATGGGACATCCAGTCCATGAGAAAAGGACATTCAGGACGAAAAAGAATATCAAGCCCAACTGAAGAACAAGATGTTATTGCTTATGTTCAGAATTTCCCACGAAAATCTGTTCAACTGTCACGTGAAACGTATCCCAAAATCGAGCGTCCATCGCATTTTGAAGTGTGCACAGCAGAAAACCTAAACCAATTGACGAACTTAGAGAGGCAATGAAGAAAAATGTGCTCAGATACCGAGAGAAATGTTACTAACAGTTTGTAGTTCCATATTTTCACGATGCAAAAAGCGTATTGAGTAGATCGGCAACCAGTTTGAACACTTTATATGAGCTGATCTTTTTTTTTTTTTAACCTTCTCAAAGTTTCCCCTGTATCCTTACTTTTTCACTGTGAACTCTCAGAATCTTTAAATGTGCATTATTTCTCACCTGTGAATCTGTTTTCAACGTTAATATCATTAAATTGAACAAGTTGTAACAATCCAAAGAGTGCATACATTCTTTTGGGACACCCTGTATTACCAAGTAAAAACCAAATACGAATAACCTTCATAGTAATAATAATAATAATAATAGTAATGCTGAAATTTAAAATATATATATATATATATATATATATATATATATATATATATATATATATATATATATATATATATATATATATATATATATATATATATATATATATATATAAGTATATATATATATATATATATATATATATATATATATATATATATATATATATATATATAGATATAGATATATATTTATATATATATATGTAATGATTAGAATAGTAATATTACATGTTTAAAACAAATGACGTAATATGTCATGTTGGTTGGAAGAGCTGGCCGTGAGATTTGCTATGGTCAACTCAAATTGTGTACAGGATGTAAGATGCTAAGTTGTCATTCTTTCTTAGTGTCAACACATTGCCTCTTCGTGTGAAAGTTTGTGACGTTACCGGATGCAGGTGTCTTCCGATTCCGTCACTTATCCAAATTAAAGCAAGTGTACGATTTTTGGGATATCAGTAATTTGTTCAGTTCTTATCTAAACTTCACCAGAATTGGTCATGTGGACCAACACAGCTTCCTCCAGTGATGGAGATGTTTAACTCAGTTGTTTATATACAATAAAACTTAAAAACCACTAAGATGTGTTCAATAAACCATTTAAATACATCTGAAAACAACTCATACTCAAATGTGTGCTTAAGACAGTAGCACACCAATAAATGGTGGCAGCGATTAAACTCAAAGACAGCGATTAAACTCTAAGAATTAGAGAAATATCTTCAAGACTTCAAAATAAATAGCTGTAAAACCAGAGATATATCTTCAAGACTTCAACATAAAAGCTGTAAAACCAAAGAATGATCTTCAAGACTTCAAAATAAAAGCTGTAATACCTGATAAAGATCTTCAAGAACTCAGAACTATCTACAAAAATCTACAATTTTGACTAAGTCCAACGGAAATGCTAACACCAACATATGTTAGTATACAAATAGAATCTTCAATCAACATCCTAGGAAACCCAAGGACTGGCATTCAACTATTGCAAAACATATCCAGGAAGACCTACATTCTACAAGAAACTAGAACGAGACATCGCTAACAAAACATCAAGAGAGAGAGAGAGAGAGAGACGACTCGACTTCATATATAAGCTAAGTACAAAGATTTTGTATTCATTTCAGTTTGTGCAGTGAAGTGTAGTTATCACAAGTCGTTAGTCAATTATTACTGGGGTGAGTGAATTCCTAAACTTTGTTATAAGAAACTCCGAATTCTCATTTAGAATTTTTCTTTCTTTGTGCTAATTCCTTTTTCTTTCATAAACTCTTGGGGGGAAATGTATTGGGATTAGTAACATTGTTGGGGGAATTTTATTATACATATGCGTTTACGCAGTGGGCGTCTGTACTCATATAGATATTTTGATAGGATTGAAAGGTGTCAAAGAGATAGAAAAAAAAAGAATACAGCAGTCATGGCTCCTCCTGTCAGCCCTACCCCTGGACCTAGTGGTGTAGGCCAGGCTAATCCTCCTCCAATTGTGACGCTTGTAAATGCCAGGTCAGCAATCCTTCCTTTTCAAGGCCGTGTCAACGGGTTCTTGCCACAAAATGTGGAGTCATGGATTTCATCCGTTGATGCCCATTTAAATGCCAAACAAATCGTAGATCCTTTTGTACAATTACAAGAAGCTAAAAGTTTTATAGATTTTTCTAAGGGGGATGCGAGTGCGTATTTAAGAGGTGTTTCATTTCAGGAAGCAGTTACTTGGGATGATTTCAAAGTTAGGTTACGCGCGATCTATGGGGGTGAGGAAGCTTTGGATGTGGTGTTAACGTTACGAAATACACTTAATCAAGCCACTATGAATCGGCTTAATGTTGTTGAGAGAGCAGCTCTCATAGCTGATAGGCTTAACGAATATCAGGACATTTTAGGTAATTCCACTTGGGTTACTAACGATAATATCTCCGTGAAAGATTTTTTACGATTAATGTATTTAACTTGCATGACACTTATGTTGCCTGAAGCTTTAGTGCGGTGCTTTGATAAGAAGTTAATGCCTGCAAGTACGGAATTGGATGTCTATAAACAGATAAAGAAGCACATGTCCAAGTGTCCAGATCTCGATCCCGTGTTAACTCAAGTTTTTGCTAAGAATGAAACAAAACCACAAACAGTGAACGTAATTAATAATCCAGTAGCGGGAGTGACGTGTTACAACTGCAAACGTCAAGGTCACATAAGCGCAGACTGTAGAACGAAATTTTGTTCAGTTCACAACACAGGATCACATTCTTATAGTCAATGTTACGCGCGTAAGACACAACAATATCCTAGAAATACACAGTCAATTCCACAGTCAGTTCCATATGGAAATAAAAAGAAAAATCCTCATTTTAACAATAAGAAGAAACAACAAAATGTCAATGCAGTTCAGAGTCCGAAACAAACAAACACTTCTTCAAATATCGCTGAGCCTGGGCCGTCAAACCAGACCTCGCAAAGTCAGCCTAATTTTCAGAATGTGCAGAGCAAAGCAAATACCACATAGTTAACTCTAGAGGGGAAGAGAGTGATGTTGGGTCAAGGTCATTTATGTCAACATCAATAGAATTGAATAATCAATTTAATGTTTTATCAGATAATTGTGAGACAATAGATTTTCCTATGAAACACACGGCCGAATTAAGTAAAACAGTGCATGCTCCCGTAGATTTGCAACGAATTCATACAATAATAAGCCAAAATGAGTTACGGCCAACCTTATATGCTGTAAATTTAGAACACAAATCCTTTACGTTATTTTTTGACTCTGGTAGTCCACGTAATATTATGGATTTGAAGACGCATCATTTGTTGTTTTCGAACTTTCCGATTGAAAAATCAGGAATCAGACTTTCAGGTATAGGAAATAATGAATTAAACGTCATAGGCATAACTCATATTCAGTTCAGAGTCGGTAATCGCACGTTTGCCGATACATTTGTTGTTGTGAAAAACATTAATATGTATCCAGCTGTAATTATAGGATACCCATCTATGGGAAATCAAAACATTATCTTAGCTCCTGCAAAGCACGGCGTGTATATCAAAGGGAAATTCTATAAGTCTTCTAATACTTTAAAGTCAGTTTTGGATAAAAAGGAGACGACAAATGTAACCGTAACGTACGTTGAAGAACCAATAACTTGTCTCACTAGTAAAGAAATAATACACGCGACCCAGCAGAATTCTCGTTCACCCGTAATATCATCTTGCACGCAATATATCGAACCAAACATACCTTCGAATTTAATAGTGCAAATAAAGAAAACACTACCGGGATCTGAAATATTAATCCTTTCCGATACTTTGAAAACCAACGGATTGTCTGTCACACAAGCTATTTATACAGTAGGCTCACATCAGCAATGTAATATCGAAGTCTGTAATCATTTAAATAACACTTTAGTAATTCACAAAAATCAACATATCTTGGATGTAGAAGTTTATAAACATCGTATTCTTACCGTTGCTGAAATCAATCACTCTAAATCAGTTGCGGATGAATCCCTTTTACGATCTATTAAAAATAAAATCAGTAAGGACATTCAAGACGAAGAAATTCAGCAGAAAATTTTTGAACTTTTAAATAAATATACAGATGTCTTTTCCACTACGGATGGATCCTTAGGGAAAACAGATGTGATCGAGCATCAAATAAGGTTAAAAGACAAACAGAAAATTATATATGTACCCTCGTACAGACTCCCTATGAAATTCCAGAATGAAATAAATGATGAAGTAGGTAAAATGTTAGAGGAAGGAGTCATTAGAAAATCAAATAGCCCTTATAATTTTCCTTTAATAGTTGTACCGAAAAAAGATCGAACATGGCGTATCTGCGTCGACTTTCGTCGTCTAAACGAGGAAACGATCCCTGATCGATTCCCAGTGCCATGTACTGACGATATTTTGTCTTTGTTAGGTCAGAATAAATATTTTACCAGTTTGGACTTACTTAAAGGCTTTCACCAGATATCATTAGAAGAAGATAGTATCCCATACACAGCCTTCAGCACAGCCAGGGGACATTATGAATTTTTACGGATGCCTTTTGGTTTACGTTGTGCTCCTATAACATTTACAAGAATGATTAACATAGTGTTTGGAGACTTGTTAGGGGATATATTGCATGCCTATATGGATGATCTTGTAATCTTTTCCAACACCTTAGAGGAACATCTACGTAAGTTAGAACTAGTACTACAGAGATTAAGACAACATAACTTAAGGGTAAAGATTAGTAAGTGTGAATTTTTCAAAACAGAATTAATATATTTGGGTTTCATGGTGTCAAGCCAAGGTCTTAAAGTAGTCCATGATAAGGTGTCGGCTATACGTAATTTTCCCATACCTACTAATGTCAAGGGAATACAGCAATTTCTGGGTTGTAGTGGATATTACAGGCGTTTTATACGCAACTATTCAATAATAGCCGCTCCTTTAACTGATCTTACGAAGAAGGGCGTAGATTTCATATGGTCTGAGCAACATCAACAGGCGTTTAATACTTTGAAAGATGAACTGTGTAGTTCTCCTATCTTAAAATTTCCTGACTTCGGTAAGGAATTCTTCATTGCAACAGACGCCTCAGACTTAGGAGTAGGAGGGGTATTGCTTCAGCAATATGATAAACAGTTTTTCCCGATAGCTTTCTATTCTCGAAAATTGAGAACTTCCGAAAGTAAGTATGCAGTAATAGACAAGGAAGGACTAGCTATTGTTAATTCGCTAGTGCATTTTAAGTTCATAATTTACGGTTATCCCGTTAAGGTTCTTACTGACCATAAACCACTAACAGAGTTCTTTAAAGGCTTCAATCACAGCCCTAAACGAACTCGGTGGCATTTAATCATTCAAGATTTTGGCGCAAGAATCGGGTATTTACCTGGGAAAGCAAATATCATTGCGGATGCATTATCACGCAACCCCGTGTCATCTTGTACGGAGTCTTTAGCTGAATTAATAGATATATCAACATCCATGCCTATTGTAAAAACAATATCTGAACAAGAAGATTTAGGCTGGAGTGCTGAATTGTTACAGACTGAGCAAAGAAAAGATCAGAAAATAGAAACAATTATAAATGCTTTGAAAGGCAATCATAAAGAAAAAGAATATATCAAGTATAAGCAGCAGAATTATGTAATCAAAGATAATATTCTGTGTAGGACTGTGACAAGGAAAACCCGCAATACACCACATGTAACTAACGACCAGGTAGTAGTACCAAACTCACTTGTTTCCACTGTCCTGAATTGGTTGCATTCAAATCCATTACATGGACACCCTGGGTTCTCATTAATGTCACAGAAAGCCAAATCATTGTTTTATTGGCATACAATGCTTACAGATATAAAAAGACACATAGCTAATTGTCGCACATGTCAGGAAAACAAAGGGCATACGAAAACACCTGTTAGCTTAGGAGCTTATCCTGTTCCCAATCAACCCTTTGAAAGAATACATTTAGATTTGTTAACAGGATTTTACGAGTCAGACAGAGGGAATAAGCACCTCTTAGTAATTATAGATGCTTTAACTCGATATACAGAACTAATAGCGCTTAAAACTAAAACTGCGATTGAATGGGCTAGGAAGTTTTACGAGTGTTACATTTGTAAACATGGAATTCCACACATGATAATCTCAGACTCGGGTGGTGAATTTAATAATCACTTTCTTATCTCATTGTGTGAATTCCTCAACATAAAGAAGGTTAATACCATGATATATCACCCAGAGTCGAATGGGCTAGTGGAAAGAGCAAATAGGAAGATATTAAATATATTAAGGGTAACACTAGGGGGATCAGACCCCAACTGGGATATTGCAATACCGGCGGCACTGAGTACTCTGAATCATTCATATCATATATCAATTAAAATGTCACCGCATGAAGCATTGTATGGTACCCCAGTTAGAACACCTTTCCATGTATTAACGCCTACAACTAATCTATCAAATCCTTTAAAAGAATGTATAAATGCAAGTATAAGTCGATATGATATCCTTCGAAAGAATTTAGAAGAATCACAAATCATAATGAAAAGGAATCATGATAAAATAGCGAAACCAACTAAAACATATACCGTGGGTGATAACATCTATATTCAAATCAATGTCAGAAAAGGGCTCAACTATAAACTAACACCTAAGTTTGAAGGCCCATTTAACATTTTGGAAATATTAACGGCCAATAGGTTTAGAATTCAAAACGTAGCCCAACCCACGGATGAGAGAATAGTACCATTGTCTCACATAAGAAATTAAAAAGAAGTGAGGAAAAATTTTAATTTTTGTAACTAAAAAGTTTTCTTTTTAATACAGGAGTAATTATATATATTTTTTCTCGTTACAGGTTTCCAAGATGAATTTTTTGTTGTTGGGAGTGATATTGTTCGCTCAGACATTTTTTTCGTATGGGATGAGTTCTAAGACTAAGAATATATATTTTAAATATGGCAATATAGTTGAAAGACAAGAAGACATTTTTATTACATCAACCAACGTAATTGTCGAAGTGCATATGCAAGCAATTTTTCTTCAAGAGAATGATGTCACTAGCTTAAGAACCGCCATTTCAAGGTTTTCTGCATCATTGGATGAGTTGCATAGGAGACATTTTCATTTGACTACTAAGAGTTTGCTTGGATCAACATTAAAAGTTGCAGAGATGCTATCTGATGACTTGAAAAATAAGACTGGAGAGACAGGATCTTTGGCTTATGACCTTTTGATGTGGACTGTAGGACACGAACAAAAAGAAAGACGGAATCCGTTCATTTATGCTGCATTAAGCATCTTTGGGTCTGTTGCAAGTTTAGGTTTAGGACTTTCCAATCGTCTTAAAATTAGTAATCAAAATAAGAAAATTGAGTTCTTGACTCATAAAGATGAATTGATTATGTCAGAACTAAGGGATCAGTTAGCTTCAATCAATAAAATTATGGATTTGTTAAATGAACATTCAGATAATATCGTTCAAATTATGGAAGTACAGGATTTGTTAGCAACATTAACGTATTATGATTCAAAGATAGATCACATACATAACAGAATTGCACATTTCATTGAGAAATCCAAGGATTATGTAGAAGCTATCACGTTAGCAACTAAAGGTGTATTGTCGCCCCATTTGTTGCCTATACGTTACTTAAAATTAGTTCTGGAGAACACTAGGGATAAACTAGGCTATGTTCCTTTGTTAGACGAACATAGGTTAGAATTTTATTACAGCCTAATTACAGTAAACGTAGATAATAACAAGGTTAGGATTACAATTCCCTTTGATTCTTCTGATGCCTGGCAATCTTACAGGATATCACCATTTCCGACTTTCATGACGAATCACTCAAATCCAGTAATATCCAGTTTGACAGGACACGTATTGATTTCCCCAGACAAGGAAACATAT
>NC_090743.1:88057180-88082180 GCF_036898095.1 Palaemon carinicauda | reverse complement strand
TCCTTGGTAATGTACGTATTGGCTGGCATTTTCTTCCAAAATAACCCAGTCTCATCACAATTAAAGACTTGTTGTGCGATCAAATTTTGTTCATTTATGTACCGATCGAATTCCCCCACGTATTTATCGGCTGCAATTTGATCCGAACTAGCTGCCTCCCCATGCCTAGTAACACGATGAATACCTGTTCTATTACGAAACTTTTCAAACCAACCCCTGCTCGCTTTAAATGTAAATGAATCACTTTCACTGGTACTCGGACTTTTCTTCACTAATTCTTCATAGATATGCAACGCTTTTTCACAAATGAACGCTTCACTAACACTTTCCCCGGCCAACTGTTTTTCTTTAATAAATATTAAAAGCAACTTTTCCATCTCCTCAATCACTTGTGGCCTTTGCTTAGTTACCGCCGTAACTCCCGTTGCAACATTCGCCTTCTTAATCATTTCTTTATGCTTTAAAAACGTAGAAATGGTCGACTTCGCCATTCCGTATTCTACCGCTAAATCAGACACTCGTACACCATTCTCATATTTCGCTATAATTTCCTTCTTCAACTCGATCGTTGTTCGCACTGTTTTCCTCTTCTCCTTCCCCTTAACACTCATTACTTTCTTGGGACTCATTATGAAAGCTAAAAAAGCAATTAAAAGCACTGAAAATCACTAAATCACAACGAATGCTGATCGCGCGTTGTCTGAGTGACGCTCTCGAGAGAACTGATGCTTCCCGAACAAGCGAGAGTGGCCGAGATGGCGCGATCATCACAAAGCCCATGCGGTCGTCACGTGTTCGGCTGGTCGAGTACCGAATTTTTGGTCGAGCACCGCAGCAAAAATTTCTCGAAAATTTTGGTCGAACTCCGAATTGTTCGAGTATAGAGTCGTTCGACTACCGAGGTATCACTGTATATATATATATATACATACATATATATATATATATATATATATATATATATATATATATATATATATATATATATATATATATAAATGCCTTGTTTCTGCCAAATTTTTTGTTCATACCTGCAATAAGCATGCCCTGGCTGTCACTTTTGTTTGTAAGCGCCGATTTATAGCTAAAATATCAGTGAAGAGGAGCAAACTCTTCCTGGAGCTTTACAGATAATAGAATATTTCTCAGAGAATTTAATGTGTATTATGTTAACTATATTCATACCAATTTAGCCATAGTTTTGATAAAGAAATTCTAAAAAAAGTAACCATGGTCACTGTTCAATGTCCTAAATAAACTGAAAAATGGACGCCTACTCAAGTTACTTTACACACTTAAGGAAATATCTCATCATTAGATTAACCTTACACAACATTATTATAGTGGGAAATATTACTTCAATAATTAGTCTCTTTTTAGGAATAAAATCAGACCTTCTTCTAATTACCATAACATCTATCTACAACTCATTCATAATAAGATTAAATGATATGTAAACAACATTAAACACAACCTTTTCCTTGGAACAGAAGACATTATGCGTTAAACTGAGAAATTAATTAGTGTTAGGGGAATACCTTGGTCGTATGTATTCTGCAGGAATGTAAATTGATATAGTTTCACGTCTAAATATTTAATTAGATGCAAATACTTTAATGAGCCAAGACGCTGAAAAAATAATATTCAAGATATAAACGATATGCTTAACAGTGAATGCTCTAAAATCTTAGCAATAGCATATACAAAATAATTTTTTGATTAATTACATTCTCTTAATTCTTGGAATTAATATATTTAGATGAAAAGTTACCACTGTCTTTTATTGCTGGGTCGTCATTGTGGGGAATAAATATCACAGACGATCAATATGCCAATAACTATTCAAGTTCTAAGGGTGCCATGGAGTAAAAAAAAATATCGATACTGTTATAGCCTTATGATAATAAAGTGCTTAAAAAATTAACCAAAGTAAAAGGCAATTGTTCGTAATTTCATAATATTAATGAAATCTTATTGTTGTAAAGGTTTCTGGTCGTATACATAGTATAAGAAAATGTATTAAAGGAATTAGTTTTTTAGTTCTTCAAATAATTCGATCTTGCATCTCTAGTTTTTTTAGGATAGCTTCGACTTCAAAAACTGAATTTTCATCAGCTCCAGGTATATCAATCAAATTATTCCCTTCATATCTCCTATTCATACCCTCAATAAAGTGTAACATTCAAGATTTTTTCTTTTATCTTCTGTTTCTATAACAGCTTTCTCTCTCTCTCTCTCTCTCTCTCTCTCTCTCTCTCTCTCTCTCTCTCTCTCTCTCTCTGTCTTTGATGGATATATGCTTCTTCTTCTTCTTCTTCTTTCCCCCATAGAGATTTCATTAATAATTCTTTGAGCAATTATTATAACATAGCCACTTCCTCAATTCATATCTTTGTGAGCCTCATCTGATTTACTGTCTAAATATTCTCTCCAGTCACTCCTGGCTTTTCATTTGACCTCACTATCAATACTGGAATACTTAGCATGCTCTACCATGTAATTTTCATTACTTCCTCGAAAACATTCAACAATCAATTCCTATCTTTGTCTAGTTTCTATAGTATGCCAGGTATCATTCAATATCAATGGTTTTCTCTTTCTAACTGCGTGTCCGAAGACATCACTACCAACTGACTGATACATGTTCTTAATATCACACCATTCTTCATTAATTATCGGTTCTTTGTCTCTTAAAATCTCTAAGGCTGCAAATCGATTCCTACATTCACCTGCAAATGTTTCCCTGTGCTCTTCTTCTAAAAGCTCAGTTGCATCAAACATAGGTATATTATCCATCTTTCTGTTGGGTGCCTTCAGTTTTAATTTAAGTATGGCAATAAGGAGTTGGTGATCACTACCAATATCTGCACCTCTATATCTTCTTACATTTGTCAGAGATCTCCATCTCTCTTTATTAATGGCAATGTGATCTATCTTATTTTTGTAAATGCCAAATGGTGAAGTCCATATCCACATGTGGATGTTCTTGTGTTGATAAAGAATACCCCTTAAACAGAAACTTATGAAATGTGCTCTATTTTCCTTTGCAACTTCGCAAGACCATCGACAACCATCACATTTTCTATCCCTTGATTATTTCTTCCAACTTTAGCATTGAAGTTGCCAATCACAATTTTCATATTTCTCTTAGGGATCTCATCTCTTACCCTCTGCAGTTCTTCATAAAATTCATGTTTCCTTTCTTCAGGGGAATCATTTTTGGGGGCATAGCACACTATTTTAATCATATTGCACTCCTTTAATTTGAAATTTCCTAGTAACAATCTACCATTCAAAGCTCTCAACTCGGGTAATTCCTTTTCTGCTCTTGGTGTCATCATCATTCCTACCCCTTCTCTTCCAACTCTATCTGATCTTCCTGAGTAGATATGTATATATGGCCTTAAGTTTTCTTACCAATCTCATAACAACAGGTTTCACTTAGGGCCAAGATATCCAGCCTATATTTTATAAATTCACTCTCCACTTGCTGTAACTTCACAATAGGATTAATGGTTCTAACATTCCAATTACCGATTTTCAGTTCTTCTTTAGTATTTATAAACTAGGAGATTCTTAGCACCCCGCTATGCCCGGGACTGGGGGCCATTCTGTCATCTTATCTTTTCATGACTGACTAAATCCGTAGAGGATTCATTGGCTAGATACATCAAAGAATAGCTAGTTCCTTGTGATGCACAGTTCCTAACTAACTAAGGCAAGTGACCCCTGCCAGTCCATACTAATACTAGTAAGATCAACTACCAGGCATCAGAGACAATTTGTCCTTCACCTTAAACCCAATCCATCACCCTGCTGCCAGTGTGCAGGAAATAATCCCCTAAATGGGGGCATTTCCTCCATACACAAAGCTCTCATTACTCCAAGTTGCTTAACCGTTGGCGAACATGGATTGTCAAGTTATACCGCCTAGCACGGTAAAGATCTACTGCCTAGCACAGTAAAGATCTACCGCCTAGCATGGTAAAGATCTTCCGCCTATCACTGTAATGATATGCACGGTAAAATACATATATATACATATGTATAAATTTATAAATATCGATATATATAGATATATATATATATATATATATATATATATATATATATATATATATATATATATATATATATATATATATATATATATATATATAAGTCCAAAGATTATTCTATACCGGGACTGTCGGCACCGATATCACCTTGATGTTCAGACGCTACTCCAGGGCGCAAAATAGCAAATCCCAATCAAGGTCTATATATACCAGGTCAGCCAACGTGCAGCTTAAGCTGTGAATCACCCATACTGTGACGTCAAGCTTCCCCGTCTCACACACGTGGGTAAACAAAACAAAAGATCGTTGCCTTAGTTAGCTACCTATAGAGGTAACGTAAACAATAGGAGACGCTATGTCCATTATCATTTTATTCATTCATTCATTCCGTCACTAATAATGCCAAGTAACTGCGCAGTATTTGGCTGTTATAATAGACATGATAAAACTAAAAGCTCACACATAAAATACCATCGCTTTCCAAAAGAAAAACCATACATAGACCAGTGGATACATGCATGTTGCCGTGCAGACAGAATTAACGTTGTGAATGCTACTGTTTGCTCAATTCATCTTAAACCAGGCGATTACAAAGAAGACATGAAGTCTAGGTTACTAGGTATTGAAAGTCCTAGAAATCATCGGCTGCTTAAAAAGGATGCTGTACCTAGTCTTTATATACCAAGTGGTAAGTACACTATTTAACTGTTTAATGGGTAAAGCCCACATACACACGCACACATAATATATATATATATATATATATATATATATATATATATATATATATATATATATATATATATATATATGTGTGTGTGTGTGTGTGTATGTGTGTGTGTGTGTGTGTGTGTTTGTGTGTGTGAGGGGTTGATATAAATGATTAATACTGCTAGATTAGTTTTTGCAGTGTTGTTTTATGTACAACAGTGAATACATTCAAGTTAACAGTTTCTACAGTGGTAAACAAAGTTTAGTTCAAATGAATTATTAGTCAAATATAATTATGTAGCAGCACAGTGTTTATATTTAGGAATGAACGAGTTGAAAATAGGAATCGTCAACAAATCGTCAAGGAGCTATTAAGCAGTGCTAACCGTTCTTCAGGAATTGATACTCAGATGGTAACTGCTGATGATATAAATTGGCAAGAAAATTATGAAGTTATGCCAGGGCCAAGTTTCTTTTCATCTGGTAGCAGAGAAGAGTTTGAACAAGTAAAGGGGAAAATGAAGCAGGTTGAAGAGGAAAATTATTACTTAAAGGAGAGAATTGCTTACCTAAATGAAAATGCATTTATTTTGATTGAACGTGAGGTTAGTTTTAGAGTCGAAAAAATATTAGGTTTTTTTCTCAGTAAAACTCAGATAAAGTCCATCATTAACAAGAAAAAGGTTTGTGAGTGGAGTATTGATGACATTGCAAACGCTTTTACTCTTAGAAGTTTATGTCCTAAGTGTTATAGATATCTAAGGCTCAAAAAGGGTTATCCATTGCCTTGTGAGAGCACTCTCAAAGAGAGAGTGAAAGATTTTTATTGCGAACCGGGGATTTTCGTATCAATGTTAACACTGCTGAAAGCAAAAGCAGAAACGTTTACCCCTTCAGAAAAAATTTGTGTTTTGTCATTTGATGAGATGGGTATTAAGAAAGAATGGAGCTACGACAAACGGGCAGATGTCTTATACAAACCGCATAGAAATGTACAGGTGGCCATGTTGCGAGGTCTTATAGGCAAATGGAAACAGCCAATTTACAATCAGTTCGATCAAGGTGACATGCATAAAGTACTATTAGAAATAATATCAAAGGTAGAGGATACAGGTTATGCCGTGGTAGCAGTTGTGCATGACATGGGTTCTACAAATCTCCGTATGTGGAAACACCTTAACATTGACCCTCTTGAAAATAGGATATCTTTCATAAATCCTAAGGCAAAAAGAGAAGTTTTTGTTTTCTCAGATGTTCCACATTTAATTAAATTAGTTAGAAATAATTTTATTGACTCCAGTTTTTTCCTCAAGACTGGAGAGTGTATTTCAGATGATGGCATACGGGAAATGCTTAATGAAACCAAAACAGAATATGGGCTTGCATATAAGATTAATGAAATGCATTTAACTGTAACAGGTCAACAAAGAGAGCGCGTTAAATAAGCAGTTCAATTACTGTCTAGGTCATGTGCCAACTCATTAAAATATTTAGGGGAAAAGGGACTGTTGGAGTGTCAAAACTGGAATCAAACATCTGATTTTATTCTTTTAATAAATGATTGGTTCGACATAATGAATTTTTCCTCCATGTATGGAGAGTTTGGTAAAAGCAATGCTTTTGGTATTGATGTAGAAAAACAAACAGGTACACTGCTCAAGGTAATCGAGGAAATGAATATTATGAGAGTTAAAAATCCTAATACAAAAAGTCTTTTCAAGTTTAAGAAAGGAATAATTTTATCATGTAAATCTACCATTGCTTTTTTTTTGATATGTTAAAAGGCTCTTATAGTATTGACTACCTACTTACACAAAGACTAAATCAAGATTGCCTTGAACATTTCTTTGGGTGTATAAGGCAAATGGAGGGGCACTATGATCATCCTCATGCTGTGAACTTTAAATTTCGGCTAAAAAAATGTTACTAGGAAAGGAAATTAACGTATTAAGTGAAAAGTGTAATATCACCACTGTTGAAAAATCTCATGAAACAGCCAAAGACGATGAATCTATCACGAAAGAAAGGGACTTAGCTTTAGAAATATGCCTAACAACGCAGATATTCCGAAATTTAGATTTTTATTTAGAGAAAGATGCTTTAGACGAGGAAGAAGACCTTTTGAGAAATAAAGAAAGATATTGCGGGAGTAATCGAGGAAGAAGCTCTTAAAGAAATTTTGTGTAAAATATCCTGAGTTAGGAAATAAGACTGAAGAAGTGCTAAGGAATGATACTTGGATAGCATGTGTTAATCGGGGGGAATAACATGCACCTTCTAGTCAGTTTTTTTCACAGTTGTTAATAATGCGGGAGATTTTTAATACTGTAAACGGGGAAGCTCTCATGGAGGGAAAAAATTGTTTTAAAAAGCTTCATTTAGAACTAAAACAGTCTGGTATTGAAGTTCGTGACGATGTTATTACTTTTTTTGTTAAAATATCGGTATATTTTCGAATGCGATATCTTAACAATTTGATAAAGTATAGAAAACCTCAAGGACAACCATGCAGGGAGGCCCTAAGAAAAAAAATTAAAGTTGTAACTTAATAATATATTTTTCCAAAGGTAAAATGTTATTTTATTTACATTGACTGTGTGATAGATCAATGTTCTTAATGGGTCTCGCAAACACTAAGCCCCTTCAGATGACGTAGGTGCGCAGAAGAGGCTTAAAATCGGTACGCTGTCTGGCTGACCTGGTATATCTGGACCGTGATCCCAATCCAGTGTGGTTCTACTGAATCAGCTACGTTAACATCAGTATCACAAAGAATTAGGGGGAGTAGTACTGTAAAAGTCAAAACATCCTAAGGACCACCGGGAGGTAATACCGTAGAACATTACAATAAAGGATTGACACCGATAGCTTTAGATTATCGTAAATATAAACTTACCCTTAAATCATATCGCACCTCATGTGATAACTCACATAGTCATTTCAAAATGTGAAGGTCAAGTTAAAAACAGTTAATAATTTTAACCTAAAAATGGCGTTTATTTCAATAAAATACAACAGGAATTTTCACTTAACTGACACAGGAAAAAAAAAAACAGCAAAATTACCCAATTGAAATTTGAATAAAGACTGCATGGCATATGAAAAATGAAAAATGCTAAGAAAATTGTCAACTCAATCAAATCGTAAATCAATAATCAAATGACTAATCAACCAATGAAAGTAAAAATGGTGAATGAAATAATACCAAAAGTTCTACTCACTACTTTGAACACATTCCTCTCGGGCAATAAAATTTCAAACTTGATAGAGGGGACAGGGAACACAATTTATGTTAATGGACACGCCACGAATGATTAAACCAGACAGTTTTATTTGACTTCCTAGCTAAATATGCACATCGTCAAATAAAGGCTAGAAAAAAAAGGGGGACAGTTCCTTGGCTAAGGTTGAGCACCGCTAATTTGTACTCACGCTCTTGAGGGTTAATTGTAGATGTTGAAGCATCTTGTAAACTTGTTAACAATACGGTGCATCTTCACTTCTGCAGTGGCGTGTTTTGTTTTCTTAGGCCTATCATTTGAATAATGGCACAAAATAAGGCATACTGTTGGTTAGTAAATGGTTGACCAACAGGTAGTCGAACCGAGGCCTATGTCACAACGACGTCTCAGATGAAGAGGCTATATCTACGTCCGTCTTCCACGCTTGCTGATTTTTAACTGGGCCGCTCACACGCTTCTTCCTCCCGGCGGCGAGCAGGTTCAAGCAGGTTCAAGCAGGTCGAGTCCTTCTTCTTCTTCAAATTTTCATGCGTACGTTTTTCGCTGAAGGGTGCTTTTTATAAATACAAGGATCATTCTTGAAACTCCAGGGGAAAGTAATTAAAAAGAAATCCTACCGTCTGGCTTATAAAAATCAATATATATACAAAAAAATCAAGTGGCGTTTAGTGATGTTCAATAATACAGAAAACAATCCTAGCTAAACAGACTTATAAATAGGTACTAAGAAGTGAATAGCAATAAGCTAAGATCAATGAGTTACGTAAATTAAAGAGTTATTTAAATACAAACCAATTATGGATAAACATTCAAAGCTTCAAGAGCATTTGAAACAGAACGCAACCAAGTGCTGTTTTCTTAAAAATTGTCGACGGTCGGTTGCATCGTCAAGCAATGTACTGTGAGCTCAGGAAATGAGATAAAATCATCTACACAGGAATGAGGTGATGAAAGGTAAAGCATTACAGGGGAATGATGGACACGTTAGCAGCAATGAATATTTAAGGGTATAATAATGAAGGTTACAAAGGAAACAAAAGAAAAAAGAGATGCGTAAAACCCAGAAAATAACAAACAAAAAATAAAAAATGGAATCACGGGGTTGACTAAAATAAAGCGTGAAAAAAATTTCCACAAGCTCAAGTCCTACTGATTACTGCCTAATTTCCATAACTCCCAAATTAACTAAAGTTTTTGAACGTCTTAATGGGTTATGCTGAAGGTAATCATCTATTCCCTACTTTGCAATTTGGTTTTCGTAAAGGCCTTGGAGCATGTGATGCCTTTCTTACAATCTCCAATGCTGTACAGAAATCCCTTTATTGTGGTCAGGAAGTTCGTATGATTAGCCTTGATTTTAGTGCTGCCTTTGACCGTGTTAATCATGAGGCCCTTGTTTTCAAACTCAAACACTTGGGAACGGGTGGGTCGTTTCTCAGTATTATTATTGATTTTTTAAGTAATAGATCTCAAAGAGTTGTTGATGGGCACCATAGTGAGTATAGGAATGTGATATCCGGTATTCAACAGGGTAGTGTTCTTGGCCCATTTCTTTTCATACTATATACACATGACATGTGGTTTGGCCTAGAAAACAAGCTTGTTGCATATGCAGATGATGCTACTCTCTTTGCATCAATTCCATCCCCTGAATGTATATCTGGGGGTTGGTGAATCCCTTAATAGAGATTCAGCTAAAATTAGTGCATGGTGCAAATTATGGGGTATGAAGTTGAATCCTAACAAAACTCAAAGTATGATTGTAAGGAGGTCAAGGACGGTGGCTCCTCAACATCTGGATCTCAGTATTGATAATTTTTCTTTAAATTTGTATGACTCCTTTAAAATTTTAGGTGTGATTCTCGACAGTAAATTTACTTTTGAGAAACACATTATGTCTGTGTCTTCTTCAATTGCACAAAAAAATGGCTTATTGAGAAAGTCTTACAAGATTTTCGGTTATCAATCTATTTTAAAGAAGTGTTTTAATTCTTTCATTCTACCTTGTTTTGAGTATTGTTCTCCTGTCCGGTATTCAGCTGCTGATTCTCATCTTAATTTGTTGGACAGTAACTTGCTGTCTATTAAATTTGTTATTCCTGATCTAGATATTAATCTATGGCACCGTCGTTCAATTAGTTCAATATGCATGTTGCATAAGATTTTTCATAACTCTGACCATCCTTTACATTCAGATCTACCTGGACAATTCTATCTTGTTCGTAATGCTAGGTAGGCAGGTAATTCTAATAGCCAGGCCTTTTCCATCATGAGGCTCAATACTACACTGCATTTTAAAAGTTTTATTCCAGCTGTTACCAAGTTTTGGAATGATCTTCCGAATCGGGAAGTGGAATCAGTAGAACTTCAAAAGTTCAAAGTTGGAGCAAATGTTTTTATGTTGACCAGGCTGACATGAGTCTTTTTATAGTTTATATATGACATATCTGCTTTTGATGTTGTTAATAGTTTATATAGGACATATCTGTTTTGAGATTGTTACTTTTTTTTTAGAATGATTTATTGTAAATTTATTCTCATCATTTATTTATTTCCTTATTGCCTTTCCTCACTGGGCTATTTTTACCTATTGGAGCCCTTGGGCTTATAGCATCTTGCTTTTCCACCTAGGGTTGTAGCTTGGCTAGTAATAATAATAATAATAATAATAATAATAATAATAATAATAATATACAAAAATATATATACACACATATATATATATATATATATACATATATAAATATACACGTATACATATATATATATATACATACATATATATATATATATATATATACACGTACATATATATATATATATATATATACACATACATATATATAAATATATATATATATATATATATACGTATATACATATAGAGTATATATATATATATACGTATATATATATATATACGTATATACATATAGAGTATATATATATATATATATACATATATATATATATATATATATGTATATATATATATATATATATACATACATGTATGTATATATGTGTGTAGATATATATACAGTATATATATATATATATATATATGTATATATACATACGTATATATACATATACATAAAAATAAATGAATAAATAAATAAATATATATATATATATATATATACATATATATATATGTATATATATACATACATATATATATATATATATATATGTGTGTGTGTGTGTGTGTGTGTATACATATATATACATATATATATATATATATATATATACATGAATAATAGTTGTTGTGCACATGTACCCAACCTAACAATTGATAGCCCGTCTAAATGAATAGTTGATCCTGATATACTGTATATCTAGCTATATTTCTTCCTATCTCACGTGAAATATCCATTTTTATCGCAAGACAAACAAATGATACGACCTTCTCGATGCACAAATGGCAGGAAAATACCATTATTTCAAAAGAGAATTCCATTCACCTCTCGTACTTCATTTTGTTTATGCTGCTTCAAACGAGCTGCAGCTCTCTCTCTCTCTCTCTCTCTCTCTCTCTCTCTCTCTCTCTGGTACAACAGTATTTGGAGCTTTATCGTTATTAATTACGTAGGATATTGGACCCCAAAATAGCTTATGACATAATCTTAATTAGAGGGCGTCAACTGTATCAGAATAATTTCATATAATATGAAAATTAACCTTGGTTTTTTATAGATAAAACTGTAATGAGAAAAAAAGGCTTCTCTCATTATTAATGTGTGGATTATTTGTTTAAACCTTTTATGAAATGAAACATTATATAAGTTAGATAAATAACTGGCAGATTAAATGTAATGTTGAATTTTTGGGACAGATTAAAAGTTCTTTTGATATTCTAAAATTGAAATATACAATTTTACTAGCCAGTAAATTTTAACGATAGTCTAGAGGAATAAATAAGTTTTTATTTATTCAGTTCTTTGATATATATCAGGTTAAATTTCTAAAAGAGAATGTATATTCTATTATTCGAAATATTGAATCCAGGAAAAGACATCCTTAAAAGGAACACACCGACATCCCCGAAATATAGAGTTTTAAATCATATCTAATGATTTTGAGTGTAAATACTTTATTTCCGTCGACTTTATCCGGCATCCTCGGAGAGATGATTTTATAAATAAAGAGCAAATGAAGGGGTAAAATATATTTTCTCTTATAAATATTACATAAAGAATTTGATTCAATGAAATCTTATTTAACTTTAATCTCTCTCTCTCTCTCTCTCTCTCTCTCTCTCTCTCTCTCTCTCTCTCTCTCTCTCTGATGATGATAATATGTACGAGACTCTTCATTTAATAGGCAATCTCATATTACTCGCACTCACCCACATCTGTTCGACCGCCGAAAGGTAAATCATACTAAAATAAAAATTCATTCAGTTGATATCTTGTGATGAGACCTCTAGAGCAGTGGTTCTTAACCTTTTTCAGTGCCCGTACCCCTTGATATGTCAGAAAATTTTCTCGTACCCCCATCCAATGTAAATACAATACAAATATATGAAAAGGATTAGTGATACAAACCTTGCTGAGAAATTATTAGATTTTCAATTACAGGAGAAAGGTACTTTTTTTTTTTATTTCAAATGAAAAGTGTCAATTAGTAGGATACAATGAATAATAATGAGTTTTACTACACAGTGCACACCAACACATTTTTAGTGGCTCTTTTGTTGTTGTTTCTCATTAATGATATTGTTCAAACTAGGTTCTTTCTTTGAAAGTGCCAGACGCATGTCATCACTTGCATCCAAACGGTTTCTGGCTTTTGTTTTGATGTGTAGGAGCGTTAAAAAACCTGCCTCACATAAGTATGTAGTTGCAAATGGCACGAGGACCTCCAAAGCTCTCCTCGCTAACTGTGGGAATGCTTGGAGTTGTGCACACCAAAACATATCCAGTTGGATTTTTTCAAACTCCATTCGGATTTTGTCATTGGTCTGCAACTCCACAAGATCATCTTTCCTGATATCATTATCATCCATGGAATCAAGGTTGAAAAGAAATGGATCCCGTATCCATCTTTGTGCCACAGAACCTTCTTCAACGTGAAAATACCCTTGGAAGGACTGAATCAGTTCTTGCAAATGTTCTTTTACTTCACTCAGGATGGGCAGCTCTTCTTCAGCACTAGCAGCCTCATCAAGAGAAGGGAAGTTTGCAAAATTTCCACTTTCAATGCGCTTTATCCACATTGGAAGTTTCTTGGTGAGGGCAGATAACTTTTCTCTGGCAGTTATCATATTCATCGCTGTTCCTTGCATAGAGACATTCAGTTCATTGAGGTGCATGAATACATCTGCCAGATATGCCAGAGACAAAATGAACTCCCTGTTTTCAAAATAGTCAGCAATTTCACTGCCTTGATTTCTAAGAAATTGCATAATTTCTTCATGAAGTTCAAATACACGTGTAAGTACCCTGCCACGGGAAAGCCACCTCACTTCTGTGTGGTAAAGAAGAACACTGTGCTCAGCTCCAATTTCTTCACAAAAAGACGGTGATTCACTGCCCGTCCTCTGATGAAATATACAGCACGCACAACAACTGATAAAACAGTCTTCAATTTTTCTGGCAGCGTCTTTGTAGCAAGTGCATGATGATGCAATACAGTGAGTGACAGTTGCATGGGGAACCTCTTTTTTCACTAGGGTAGCAAAGCCTGATTTATTTCCAAGCATGACAGGGGCTCCATCAGTGCAAATTGAACCACACATGTTGAGAGTCATTTCATGTTCCAAGAAGAACTCTTTCACAAGACTGAAAACATCAGTTGCTTTTGCAGTAGTTTTCAGAGGTTTACAAAATAAGAATTCTTCCACCACTTCTTTCTCCTTCACATACCGAACAAATCCCATCAACTGGCTGCAAAAACTAACGTCAGTTGACTCTTCCAGCTGAATACTCACTGACAGGACTAGCTTTCAGGTCTGTTATCACCTGCTGCAAAAACTAACGTCAGTTGACTCGTCCAGCTGAATACTCACTGACAGGACTAGCTTTCAGGTCTGTTATCACCTGCTGCAAGACATCTTGACTCATATCAGGAATCCTTGAATGAATAATGTCATTTGACAGAGGTATCTGTTTAAGCTTCTTTTCAGCTTCTGTCCCTAACACTATTTTTGCCATTTCTAATGCACAAGGTTTAAGAAGCTCCTCTGCGATAGTGTGAGCTTTTTTCTTCTTTGCACATAAAAGGGCCACTTCATAAGATGCTTTCAACAAAGGTTTCTCAACTGGCACAAAACCTAGCTTTGACAGGGTACCACTACGATCAAATCGTTCCCGCTTAATCTTCAAGCTTTTTAAGTCATGTCCAGCATCTGTGCCTCCATGCCGATTGTTGAAGTGTTCACTGAGTCTTGATGGTTGGAGATTTGCATTTGCAAAGACTGCTGCAGAGGATGCACTGTGGTTGTTGAGTTCCATCTGCCTCAGTCATACAGGTAAAACCATAACGAATGTAGTCGTCATTCCACTTGCGTTTCTTAGACATAGTTACTAGATCTTGATCACACCGATACCACCTGGAAAAATGCAGGGCTGGATGTTATAACCATTACATGTTACAATCGATATAAAATAACGTATCACCACCAACGCAATACACAGTTCACCCAGGGATGGCTGGAAGTGTATGTTATTGTGGGAGGGTAAGGCATTTTTTTTTACGAACTAAGACCATTTTTTACCAACTCAGGACAGTTTGACCTTCTCAGGACATTTTTTTTTACCAACTCAAGGGATTGTTTTGATCAACTCAGGCCATTGTTTGACCAGTCCAGGTCATTTATTTACCAAAGGAATTTTTTTACCAGTTCAAGCCATATTTTGACCAACTCAAGCCATGCTTTGACCAACACATACCAGTTTTTGACCAAGTCAGACCATTTTTTTTACCAACTCATCCCCAACCCCTCACCCTGGTCGAGCCATCCCTAAGTCCACTATATTCCTCCTCATGCACATAACAGTACCTTCAAAATTATATATCTTTTATCAATTATACATCTATTCTTGACAATATTAGAGTTATACCACACTAAAAAACATATTGTGACAAATAAAATGATAATCCAAAAAATACATTTCACAAATAAAAAATGACACACTCACCAGTAATTCACCTCAATACTATCAACAACTCAAACACAAACAAAATGCAGACCCAATTCACACTGTTCACATTGACTCAACTACACACAGCACATGCAGCATGTTTGAGAGTCAGGAACAACGCGAACACGAACTGTACGAGACATCATGAAAACTCAACTACACACAGCACAGTGCACATGCAGCATGTTTCAGAGTCAAGAACAACGTGAACATGAACCATACGAGACATCAAGAAAACGTATATGAAACCATAGAAAACCTAAGAAAATTGTTTACAGCACTAACATAAAAAAAAATATTTTAGACAATTATAGTAAGAGAAATATTTGGAAAATACATGTTTTGCTTTCTCATGGTAAATATACAGTAGCTACCATTGCACTGGCTATCATGTCTCGTACCCCCAGGCTTAAGGTTTCGTACCCCTTGGGGGTACAGGTACCCCAGGTTAAGAACCACTGCTCTAGAGGAATATTAAAGAATTCATGAGAGAATAGATAATTACATACGTTCAGAAAAACAAACTTTGAATATGTAATTGGTGGAGGTTACTTATTTTCAAAAACTGAGATTAACAGTTCCTGATTATATCTCCTGTTATAGAGAGCTGACAAAAACTTACAAATCCGTCCGAAGGTAAAAAGAAATCTCGATAAGAGAGATTGTAGAAAATATAGAAAAGAATCGTTGTAGTACGGGAGAGATAAAGTTACATCGGATTATTCTAAGTAAATGACATATATCCAACATCCAACCCACTAATGCTTAAAACAAAGTGTTTGCATTTAAATGCACTTTTTACAAATATATTGAAGACGGATATCAATTAAAAGATTTGGTTAAAGAGGAATGAGGACGATCGAGTTTCTCATCACTCAGCTTACTGTCAAAACCCAACAGCCAAACCAGTTGCCTTTTCCTTTGAATAGTGAGTGACACAGCCATCTGTTTCAAGTAGTAAAGGAGGAACTGTTGCATC
Organism: Palaemon carinicauda; assembly: GCF_036898095.1. Taxonomy (NCBI): domain Eukaryota; kingdom Metazoa; phylum Arthropoda; class Malacostraca; order Decapoda; family Palaemonidae; genus Palaemon; species Palaemon carinicauda. The sequence goes on along the minus strand of NC_090743.1, from coordinate 88,066,039 downwards.
TACACCAAAGAGTGTTGATTTAAGGGTAGCCCCCTGATTATGTTCCTGTGCTCTGCCAGAAAGGATTTCTTTTATCGTTAAATTGTATCCCCTATTCAATTGAAGCGTAAACTCTCTGAGCAACAGCCCCTAAGTATAGTTTTTCCAAGTCAAATCTGATGTGTTATCATTCCAAAGATGATATGTCTCGTGCTTCTTTGGATAGGCACGTCTACAATCAGCAATGAATTAGGGTTTGTCTTTCACTTGATACTTTAGCACACAAGAAGGGATATTCATATCAATTATATTGACCCGATTCTCATTCAAAAGAACAATATTCTCAACACTTTTATGTAATTGTGAACAATTCAAATCAACAAGTTACTACCCATTCTGCCATATTAACAGACTAATATTTTTTCATGAATTACCTTTCATCTAACCTTCCGCTGAAGATGAAATTTGGCAATAGATCAGGGCGTGTGTCGGCAGGTGGGAAAGATGTTCTTCAGAGCACTAACCCCCTCATGAGGTCTGTTATTTTGGTTGCCGTTGTTAGACATTGGCTCTCTTCCAACAGTAAATTACAGGAATTCATGTTATCCAGGAAGAGTACTGATTACTCGGGTTCTGGCGCCAGGAGTTTGGTCATGAGCCAGCAATGAAAAGGATCGCCTTTGAATTACTAAGGTAATCACATTCGTTGGTTTCATCCAGATAACACAAGTGTAATCCCTCTGTGAGGCCGTTGGCCTTGTCAGTTTTGACAACCACAAAACACTCCCCTTCTGGGGCATGTTGGCACTGTAATCTAATTTAGCTCACCTCAACTGTGGCCCATCATGATGGTGGGCCACATTTCAAAAACTACACCAAATCCTCCCTATCCTTCTTGCGGCCCCACAGAATATGAATAGCAGAGATCTTTCGTCATGCAATAACTGAGGTTTCATTTCTCTAGTATTGTTATGCCGCAATATCCTGTACTGGAATCATATGGTCTGCATAGGCCATAGACTAACATATCTCATATAACATGTAAAAAATGCCAACAGTTTTAAGGTCCTTTGTCAGGGTACCGACCATAGATTGTTGGTCGTCAACAAACATGTGATGAATGCAGTGACGTATGACATCGACAGTGAAATTACTGTCCAAAAATAGCGTAATGCTAGCTGAGATATTCATTATAAACTGTAAATAACAGGTTAAGGATTAATTCAAGTGTTGGAGTATGAAATTTATAACGGTTCCTTAACCTCCTTGCTGTGGATATCAATGAAAGTTGATATACACCCCAAATTGAAATATATATAACATCCTATGTTGATAGCAGTTTTTTTAGTTTATAAGCCAACAAATAATTTTTAAAAATATATGGCAACACTAAATTTTGAAAGTGACCGCCATTAACTGGTAATAAAAGCCAAGTTAGCGAAGGAAATAAAAGAACGAAAAGAGAGGTAAACAACAATCAAAATAAAATATTTTAAGAATAGTAACCACAGTGAATTAGATCTTTCATGTATAAACTATAAAAAGATAAAAAAATAAAACAAGAGGAAGAGAAAATAGATAGATTAGTGTGTCCAGGTGTAACTTCAAGCCAGAGAACTCTATCCTAAGATTGTGGAAAACAATTTACACAAGGTATGGCACTACCCAAGACTAAACAATAATAGTTTGATTTTGGAATGTCCTCCCAGGAGAGCTGCTTACCATAGCTAAAAAGTCTATTCTACCCTTACCAAAAGGAAAGTACCCACTTTGAACTTACAGTCTAGTAGTTAACCCTTTGAGCGAAGAACAGTTAATTGGTAATCTTTGTATTGTCAGGTGTATGGGGAAAGAGGAGACTGTGGAAAGAGTAGGGGAATACGGTAATCCCTTGGTCATTACTAGTCCCATGTTTTGCTCACTCTCTTAATTTGGTATGACATAGTCAGCTGTGTTTTTTTTTTTTTTTTTTTTTTTTTTTTTTTTTTTTGGCATTTGTTGAAAAATTATATTTTATTCTCTGGTTCCGAGAAATGTTTCACCAAATTGAAGAATGTTTTCAAAACAAAGGGAATACAGATACCACAAAATTTAAATGACAGACACGTTAGTCTACACATCATGATGCTATGCAGGTCCTTGTTAAGAGCTAAAAAAACGACTAATTTCAACACTACTGTCATTCTCATGAACTCTTTTTTATTGTTTGTGGAATCAATATAGGATAGATTTGAAAATTATTTTTATGAAGTAGATCAGTCTTCCAAAATTATATCTATGAAACAAAAGGGTGTAAATTAGAAGTGTACTATGCATTTAGATCCCATGGATTATGGGAGAGCTCCTGAGGTCACCCTCAGTCCGAGAGAGAATTTCCATGTGAATGGATTTGACTTCATTCTTGATTTGTTGGTCAGTAAACTTAATAGACAAATTCCATCATAAAGTGATGTTAAGGAGAGGTGTTCAAAGAGAACATCAATAAAGTTTGTACAAAGCTTACTCAACGGTACTCATAGGATTCAAGCACAGAGCTGTCTGATGAAATAGGTCACTTTGCTGTTATGATTCAAGAATGTTTGGTTGAAACTATGGTTACTGAAACTACCATGCATATCATGCTGATAGAAAGAAATATCATAGATAATTTCCCAAACGAAGAATCAATAAATAAAGAATTTACTTGTCACTTATGATTTTTAACTGCTGTGGTGAAAGAGCATTACCTGAATTAAAAGTTACTAAGAATTATCTAAGTTCTGTGTTGGGACAGACAAAATTTGTCAACATAACTTTTCTCTCCACAAAACATGATGTATTACTGTCTATCAGTGTTTAGATAGAATTTTGTCAGAAATTTTGCTGATATCAAGGTAATAAAGAATTTCGCGTAAAGGGTGAGAAGAAAAATATGAGGTTTTGAAACTAATGATGTCAAAGTCTCTCTCTCTCTCTCTCTCTCTCTCTCTCTCTCTCTCTCTCTCTCTCTCTCACTATATATATATATATATATATATATATATATATATATATATATATATATATATATATATATATATATATATATATATATATATATATATATATATATATATATACTTATATATATATATATATATATATATATATATATATATATATATATATATATATATATATATATATATATATATAACATGTATATATACAGTATATATATAAATATATATATATAAATATATGTATATATATAATATATACATATATATATATATATATATATATATATATATATATATATATATATATATATATATATATATATATATATATATATATATATTTATGTATATATATTTAATAAAGGATGTTGCTGTTTATTTAATTAATTTTTATCTCAGATGACTCAGAGTTGCTGCTGTTCATATTGGTAAAAAATAGAATGGAGGGCCAAGAAAGATTTTGTGTCCCAGGCCCCCTAAGGCTAAATCCAGCCTTGGCTGATGCCCCATTACACCTTTAATTAGGCGTAATTTCCCGTTAATTTATAGTTATATGAAAATGAATGTTTATGTAGGCAGAGAGAAAATGAGGCAGATCTATACATAGGTTACAAAAAATTGAATGATCGGCAGCTACCTAATTTATCATCTATCCATATTGTAGTTTCTTGTTTTTTATTTGTCTCTATCAAGTGGATAAAATATTGTTCTGGTTTTCCATTTCAAATTAATTTAGGTCTAAAATACCAGTGTGAATGAGCTCAAGGGCTTCAACAGGGAACAGTAGCCTAATGAGGAAAGGAAATAAGGATATGAAAAACTAAGAGATATAATAAACAATCAAAATAACATGTTACATTCTGTGCGTGATTGCATGGACACAATAATCGAAAGGGAAGTGAGCAAATGATTACATTACGTGAAACTAATACCAAATTGAAGGACATAAAGTGCTAAGTGCATATATGTTTATTTGAAAAAAAAATTATACTATTTGTAGAAAAATTCGTGTAAATTTCAAAAGTATCTTTAAAATATGATCTTTGATTCCATGGGTTGCATCTTGGGAGATACGTCCGATTAAAAGTTTTTCTAATCATAATCCTGGATTATTCCTCCAAAGTTCTCTACTTTCCCCTCCCTACTCCACCTGTACAGAATTAGCACCCTTATAATCTTTTGAACTCGGGAAAAGAATTGTTTCCCTACAGTAATAATGCAAAAGATTATGAAATGCAATAAATTTATCATCATATAAAAAGAACTCTTCGGTCTCTGGGCGTACAATGATACTCCACGTATCAAAATAGGTAAGTCAACCCAATCGCCATGCTAGTCCGTCCCCACACACGCAAGAGACTGAAAAGGTTTGTTCTGTTCAACACCCATACACAATAATGATTGGCCGGGTCGTGCCAATCGCCGTCAAATCAGCCGGCTAGTTCACTGTGTGTATGGCCTGATTAAGCTCTCTGTTCTGTTATTTGGTTTTCCGATCTCCTTCAAATAGGGTGTTTTTTAATCTGGTCATTGAGTTGTGATGTTGGTATCTTTATCTCCATTAATGCTGCAACGAGCTTTGCTCCTGAATATGCGAGGTTAATAGTAACTAGTCTGGACTAGTCTCGGTATTTCGTTCACCTTCTTTTTTTTTTTAAGTTTCTTATGATTGTAGGCTTTCATGGCTGGTATCCTTATTCTTTCTCTATCATCATCCATCCAATGTCTTATTTTGTTCAGATTTTTGTTCATCCATCTCATCAGTAACTTCTGCTTCAGTTTCTTGCTGGCCATTGTTCGAAGGCTTGCTGATGTTGTCTCCATCTACAGTTATCACTTTTTCTATTTGTGTGGTTAATGCAGTTCTTCTCTAGAGTTCATCGCATTTGTTTCTATATCTTCTCTCTCAGTTTTAATAGTCAGTTGTTGTTCTTCGTGTTTTGTATTGTATTCCGCCAGTCTCTTGTCTGTTCGTGAGGTGTTCCTAAATTGGTAGATATTATGCATTCTTTTTTAAATCCTCTTTCTGTTTAAAGGTTTCAAGGGAGAGTGACATTGCCCTATCAAGCAGGACACAGCTCTAAAGACTGACCATATTACAAATAATCAGCACCCAAGCCCCCTCTCCACCCAAGCTAGGACCTGGGAGGGCTGGGCAATGGCTGCTGATGACTAAGCAGGTAGACCTATAGCTCCCCCAAAAGCCTCATCGTTAGCTCACAAGCACGGTGAGGTTGCGGTGGCTCAAGGAACTAACGAGTTTGAGCGGGAATTGAACCCTATTCCAGCAATATCCAAGCAGAGGCCACCACAACCGTGTTGGAACACTACGAGTGTAACATCTCAATGCCTTCTTATTTTCTTCCCTTGTCCAATTATTATCTTTTTTGTTGCACTGCTGATATAGTTTCCTATGAGCATAGTTCTCGAATTTTACTTAGGTCAGTTTTTTTATGACGACCCTCAGGACAGTTACTCATATAATTTGGTAGATGTGAGGGCGTTTGAGAGAGATTTCTATTTCACCCTGGATGCCAGATGCCTGGGTGCGTTAAACCAGCAAAACTGTGGTTGAATATTTGACTGGTTTCACGCTCACATGCCCCTGTCATCCAGAAAGTGGTGAAATGGAAATCTCTCTCAAGCATCCGGATATCCACCAACTTACATGAGGGACTATAACTGACTTTCTTCTACACTTGTTGAGTTCTATACTAGACTGCCAGATGAAGTCCTTTAATTTTGTGGAGAGTCTTGTGTTATAATAGAGTTCCTCTTAGATAGGCTATGCAAATTTGATTAAGTCTCTTCATGGGCATAGCATGTGGAAAGTTAATGTTAGTGGTTTCCTATCATGAATTTACAGAAATCAATAGTGTACTTTATTGTTTATCCTTCTCGTGGATTTTTTAATACATAGTTAACTTGGGGATGGTAGAGAACGATTGGACTGGATTTGTAATAAGAAATTAGCTGCTCTATAGTATGCTGATGATGCTGTTCTTATAAGCAGAACATCAAGGATTTGAAATCCTTGCTTACCAGAATGCATCAGGTTAGGGACAAGATAAATAAAAGAAAGACAGAGATGAGGAAAACGGATTATGAAATGGAAGATGAAATATCACTGGAAGCAGAAACGATTGAGGCAAAATCATTTAAATGTTTAGGACTACGATCTTTGATACAGGGCCTTTACAACTGGAGTTTAATGAAAGGTTAAAAACAAAATCATACAAAAGCTAGGTTAAGTGAAATTTTAAAATAAAATTGCCTGAAATTACGTATAAAAAACAAACAATATATCAGTTCAGTGAGATCGGTGTTACTGTATGGACATGAACTGTGGTATGAAAATGAACAAAATATTCAAGAAATTTTGTAGATTTGAGAACAAAACCCCCAGATTTATATTGAGAATTGAATGCTAGGACAGGATTAAAAATGACACGCTAAGGGAGATTACTCGAGTGCCATATGAGGACGATATCATGCTGAGGGGTAGATTGAAATGGTTGGGATATAGTCTTCGCAATCCCCAAGGGAAATAATTTCACCAAACTTTTATCTGGGCTCCACAGGCACTAAACAAATTGCAAAAACCAAGGCCTAAATGACTGAGGACTATGAAGCGTGAAGTAGATGATGATGAATGGAGAAGTATTGATTTAAAAGCTCAAGATGGAGACGAAGTGGCGAAATCTAACCATGGCCTTTTGTGTCAATAGCCGTAAAAGATGATGATGATGATGATGATGATGACAATTTCCTTTTTAAAGAAAAGATACCACTGCTTAATGACTTAATTTAGTTTGAAAAATATTCGGTAACATTATTACTTGTATTACTTTAATAATATTCTACGCATTTTGTAAAATTAGATTGATCTATATTTTTGGGGTTTGTTGTGAAATATGAAATAGTAGATACAATTAATTTATTCTCTTGAAAGATAGTTTTACCATTATCTCTTATTAATGATGAACTACCTGAATTTGTGTAGATATCCCATAACGACAAAGGAAGTAAGATCAAATATATGCATATTCCTAAACGTCATTCGGAAATAAATCTTGACAAAGCAAATGTAGGAGTAGAGAAATATTATTATTTTTTTTTTTACATGAGAATAATAATGAGAACTATTAGATAGTATTCTCAATTTTCCATCTCAGCCCCCTCCTTTCTTTTTGTCTTATCGAACTACTTTATGCTCTGTTAATGTGAACTCTTCTCTCTGTTTATTTATTTTTTTTTTTTTTTTACAATTAGTCCTTTGCAACAATCATGCAATGGAACGAGATAGGCTTTTAGGTTTAATGCAATGTTTAAATTTATTCATTTAAGGATTTATTATATTGTTTTCTTTTCTATCGGATGGTTCATAGCGCTCATGTATCAATAAATAAACTGTTAAATAGAAATGAAAGTTCCTTAATATTATTTAGGGTTTGAATTCAAATTTCCCATTGCTCAGTTTTGTATTAGTATACACATATTTCCTACTAAGTCAACAAGAGCACATTTTTTTCGTAATCTACAATTTGATGGTTGATTACAGACAAATAATTTTTAAGATACAATCGGTCTTTCAAAATATCAAGACTGCTACAAATAAGTGAAACTAATATCAGTTAAATTTATATCTAAAATGAGTATTATGATATTATTTAATATTTTCCCATTTTACTTGATATCATTTACTTTGAAATAAATTTTTAATCAACCGAACAGGAAAGGCATAATTTGTTTTCTTCTCAATTACATTCAATAAACTATTAGCTATGTCAAATAATCTGGCACTATATAAAATGTCTAAATGATTAAGTTCAGTAAACATAGATCTAAGCCATCTGGAATTCTTGATGAAGTATCTCGCAGAGTTTGTAGAGGCGAGAATACGATGATATGGTCGATGCATCTCTATCAAATATGGAGAGCTTAGAGATCCTAACTAGACCTCTTCACCCGATTCACAGCTCACTTGGTGGTAATGACCTGATATGGTATAAGGCCAACTAACTATAAGTAACTTAAAGAACCAGATTTGTAAGACAAAATTTATTTATTCACAGGGGTACTCAAGCTTCCTTGACACAAGAAAAGACGGAGGCGTTGACGAAAACCTCCTTTATAGAATGCCAGTACATATATGTTCAGAATTATTTGTGAACTGTATAACTAGGACAAACAAATGTGACCCAATATATTACCAACTGGAAATAGGTGAATTGGAATGTTGCTGACGTATATATATATGATGGAATCCACATAATTTACCTTGAATAATACTGAACTGAATACTCTGGCTTACCAAAAAAACCACATATCAAAGAACTTGAAAACTAGGTCAATACAATGAAGAGTTATATCACTTGAATAGCTATAGAGGACATCAAACGGGACACCATATATCAATAACCTGGTTAATTGAAAGTTATTTAGATTAAACATAAACTTACATGTTAACCATATAAGTGAACTGATTAATAATGAACTTCATAATTAGGACACATAAATTGATTAAAATATCACTGCATTAGATAAATGAGACCTGACTTATAACCTGAAATATAACTGAGCTGGATAATTGAGGAATGCACAAGAGGATAGAAACATCTGAACTATATAACTGAAACTAATCCAAACATCAAACTGCATCAAAGAACCCACCTAACTACAAATTCCATTTTATGTATACGTAAGATATGTTGACGTAGAATGAGTCCTCTTGATATATTACTTTACTGCTTTTCAAATGAGGTTCATAAATTTTTTAATATACGAAATCAAAGCAATAGAAGAAGGAATTATTATCTAGTTGTAAAATACCTCACTTCTTTTAATATTTTCGAAACCTCGATGGTAATTGCAAATCTTTATTGAATACCTCAAATTA
>NC_090743.1:88034680-88052180 GCF_036898095.1 Palaemon carinicauda | reverse complement strand
GATTGTAAAATACCTCTGAATGTTCTAAAGTTGCCATATCGTTAGAAATATTCATGAAATCCTTATTAGCTTCATTTAATCTTCATTTAATGGTTAGTTTTTTATTTATTTCTATATCACCTTTACCTGATATACCATAATTTAATGAAACCTTCAACTATATCATATGTTTAAACACTTTTAAGTAATTTGTTTCTACTTTGGTAACTGGCAACCCATCCTATGACATTTCTGAGAAGTGCGTTAGCGACCTCGCTAGGAAATGAACGTCGCCAATTCACGCTTAGATATTTGGATTTCTTAACCAAATCGATTGAAAGGTGAAAAAATAAACTCGCAATCAGTTTACTAAATCATCGAGATGGGCACTGATGCATAAGCTTTTTGCGTGAAAACTTTGTACGATAAAAAAATAAAAGGTAACTGTATTATTGGGGATTAATGACCGGGAAAATTCCTATATCCGAATGTTTTTCTGAATTATAACACAAAGTTTCCTCTTCCTGTGTGATAATTATTTGTAGTACGTCTATTATAAATGTAAAGTGAAAAAGAAGAATGATTTACCTTCCCAATGATACCATAAAAATTAATTGAATCGTACTAAATTATTGATAATAAGAGATTTTCAAGGAGTCCATGCTTGGTTCATAGTCATTGTGATTCATTGAGCAGCACCACTTGGAGTAGCAGGTACTGTCTTTTCACCGGAGTAGAGATCTCCGGATGATCGGTAAGGGTTAAGAACATTGAAATAAAAAACAAAGAGGAGAAAGAATAGCGTGCCCGAGTGTACCATCAAGCAAGAGAACTCTAACCCAGGACAGTGAAAGACCTTGGTACAAAGGCTATAGCATTACCTAAGACTAAAAAACAAAAGCTTGATTTTGGAGTGTGCTTCTCCTAAATTAGTTGCTTATCATAGCTAGAGTCTCTCTACCGTTGCCAAGAGGGAAGTAGCCACTGAACTATTACATTGCAGTAGTTATCCCCTCGAGCGATGAAATGTTTAGTAATCTCGGTGTTGTCAAGTGTATGAGGACAGAGGAGAATGTATGAAGAGTAGGCCAGAAAATTCGGTATAGGCGTAGGGAAAAAAAAAAAAAAAAAAAAAAAAAAAAAAAAAAAAAAAAAAAATAGCTCCCTCTAGGGAGAAGGATCCTATGCGGTACTGTATGGCCAGGCCAATCAAAGGATCCAATATGTCTCTAACAGTGGTATCTCAGTGGGGGCTAGTGTCCTGGCCAATTTATGTTTTCATAAAACCTTGAAAATAAAAGGCATTCTAATTAAAAAAAATAATAATAATAAATAAATAAAAAATTGTAAAGGCATATTTTAAGAATTTACTCTTTGTCATCCCAATGTTATACTGTCATGCATTGCAACTTTCCTAATATTGGAAATCATTATAATTCCTTTTTATCATTCAGTTACTATAAATATATAGATTTATTTAACAAAATTTGGTCAGCATCCATATCTAGAAAGTAATATTCTTTTGGGTTACAAGTGATCTTATGTTAGCTTCGATAACTCCTGTAAACGGATTGACATCCATCATGGAATCTCAATAACATGTCCCTTTGTTCTTCTGTTACACTTCCCACCATTATTTTCGGTAAATCGTTAAGAGTTACGGAGTTATCTGGCTAATCCATAACGTAGCAGGTCATTTTGTGAGTTGATAAACGTAACTTCACTTGTGGATGAAGTTAACTCACAAAAAAAAAAAAAAAAAAAGGAAAGGCGCCATAATTTCATATTATGTGAATGAAATTCTTTGGATAATGCCATCATTGATCCCTAAAGATACCTTGACTCCTTAGCTTGCTGTGACGTTTATAAAAAAGTTAAAATCAACTAATTTTAAATAGAAATGAATAAGTTAAGAAAGAACAATTAAAAAAGACAACAAAATCGTTGTTTTTACCACATTTGAAGATACACAAAAGCATGAAAAGACATGTAAAACCAACTGCTTCTGCATCATACACATTACCAAAGTACATACATACATATACCAAGGCACTTCCCCCAATTTTTGGGGGGTAACCGACATCAACAAATGAAAAAAAAAATAAATAAATAAAAGGGGGCCTCTCCCCTCTATGTTCCTCCCAGCCTGACAAGGGACTCAACCGAGTTCAGCTGGTACTGCTAGGGTGCCAAAGCCCTCACCCATTATCCATCACAGATGAAGCTTCATAACGCTGAATCCCCTACTGCTGCTACCTCTGCGGTCATCTAAGGCACCGGAGGAAGCAGCAGGGCTTACCAGAACTGCGCCACAATCGCTCGCCATTCATTCTTATTTCTAGCACACTCTCTTGCCTCTCTCACATCTATCCTCCTATCACCCAGAGCTTTCTTCACCCCATCCATCCACCCAAACCTTGGCCTTCCTCTTGCACTTCTCCCATCAACTCTTGCATTCATCACCTTCTTTAGCAGACAGCAATTTTCCATTCTCTCAACATGGCCAAACCACCTCAACACATTCATATCCACTCTAGCTGCTAACTCATTTCTTACACCCGTTTTCACCCTCACCATTTCATTCCTAACCCTATCTACTCGAGATACACCAGCCATACTCCTTAGACAATTCATCTCAAACACATTCAATTTCTGTCTCTTCGTCACTTTCATTCCCCACAACTCCGATCCATACATCACAGTTAGTACAATCACTTTCTCATATAGGACTCTCTATACATTCATGCCCAACCTTCTATTTTTTACTATTCCCTTAACTGCCCCCAACACTTGGGAAACTTCATTCCCTCTCTGACGTACATCTGCTTCCACTCTACCATTTGCTGCAACAACAGACCACAAGTACTTAAACTGATCCACCTCCTCAAGTAACTCTCCATTCAAAATAATATTCAACCTTGCACCACCTTGCCTTCTCGTACATCTCATAACCTTACTCTTACCCACATTAACTCTTAACTTCCTTCTCTCACACACCCTCCCAAATTCTGTCACTAATCGGCCAAGCTTCTCTTCCGTGTTTGCAACCAGTACAGTATCATCCACAAACAGCAGCTGATTTACCTCCCATTCATGGTCATTCTTGTGTACCAGTTTTAATCTTCGTCCAAGCGCTCGACCATTCACCACTCTCACCATTCCATCAACATACAAGTTAAACAACCACGGCGAGGTCACACATCCCTGTCTCAGCCCCACTCTCACAGGAAACCAATCGTTCACTTCATTTCCTATCCTAACACATGCTTTACTACCTTTGTAGAAACTTTTCACTGCTTGCAACAACCTTCCACCAACTCCATATAACCTCATCACATTCCACATTGCTTCCCTATCAACTCTATCATACGCTTTCTCCACATCCATAAACGCAACATACACCTCCTTCCCTTTTGCTAAATATTTCTCGCATATCTGCCTAACTGTAAAAATATGATTGATACAACCCCTACCTCTTCTAAAACCACCCTGTACTTCTAAGATTGCATTCTCTGTTTTATCCTTAATCCTACTATTCAGTACTGTACCATACACTATTCCAACTACACTTAACAAACTAATACCTCTTGAATTACAACACTCATGCACATCTCCCTTACTCTTATAAAGTGGTACAATACATGCACGAACCCAATCTACTGGTACCATTGACAACACAAAACACATATTAAACAATCTCACTAACCATTCAAGTACAGTCACACCCCCTTCCTTCAACATCTCAGCTCTCACACCATCCATACCAGATGCTTTTCCTACTCTCGTTTCATCTAATGCTCTCCTCACTTCCTCTATTGTAATCTCTCTCTCATTCTCATCTCCCATCACCGGCACCTCGACACCTGCAACAGCAATTATATCTGCCTCCCTATTATCCTAAACATTCAGTAAACTTTCAAAATATTCCACCCACCTTTTCCTTGCCTCCTCTCCTTTTAACAACCTTCCATTTTCATCTTTCACTGTCTCTTCTATTCATGATCCAGCCTTCCTTACTCTCTTCACTTTTTTCCAAAACTTTTTATTATTCTCTTCATGTGAATGACCCAATCCCTGACCCCACCTCAGGTCAGCTGCCTTCTTTGCCTCAATTACCTTGCGCTTTACTTCCACATTTTTCTCTCTATATTTTTCATACTTCTCTATACTATTACTCCGCAGCCATTCTTCAGAAGCCCTCTTTTTCTCTTCCACTTTTACTTTCACTCCTTCATTCCACTATTCACTGCCCTTCCTCATGCAGCCTCCAACAACCTACTTGCCACACATATCACTTTTAATCCCAACGAAATTTTCTTTAACTAACTTCCACTTCTTCCTCTAAATTACCAGTTTCTCTTACTTTCACCTCGTCATATGCCATTTTCCACCTTTCCTGATATTTACTTTTTACCCCCGGTTTTATTAGCTCCCCAGCCCTCACTAGCTCCCTTTTACATCCACCTACTCTATTCCCCCACTCTTTTGCTACAGCTAATTTTCATTCTACCAAAAAAGGATCAGACATACCGTTAGCCATAGCCCAACACACATGCACGTCTTTCAATCTTCCAAACATTCTTTTAGTTATCAACACATAATCCATTAAAGCCCTTTTTACTACTCTTCCATTTGCCACTCTTACCCATGCATACTTGAGTTTATCTTTCTTTTTGTAAAAGCTAGCACTTATCACCATCTCTTGCTCAATACACATATCTACCAGTCCCTCACCACTTTCATTATCACCTGGTGCGCCATACTTCCCGATGACACCTTCTACCTCTCCAGTGCCCACTCTAGCATTTAAGTCACCCATGACAACTACATAATTCCTTCTACCCAGTCCTACACACCTAGTTAATTCATTCCAGAACTCATTCCGCTCTTCTTCACTTTTCTCACTACCTGGCCCATACGCACTGACAAACACCCAACATTCCCTACCCAACCTAACCCTTATCCACATTAACCAAGATGATAACTCCTTCCATTCCACTACTTTACCTGTCATTCATTCACTCAGCAATAAAGCCACACCCTCTCTCGCTCTTCGCCTTTCAATCCCAGATACTCCATCAGAGATTTCAATAAACATCACTTCACCCTTCCCTTTTATCTTTGTCTCACTCAAGGCCAATACATTCATCCTTATATTCCTAAACATACTTCCAATCTCACATCTTATACTCTCTATCGTACTACATCCAGGCACATTCAAACACCCCAAAACTAGAGTGGGGGGAGCAGTCACTCTCCCCCCAGCTCCATCTCTTTGCTGATGTCTCACAGGATCGTAAATACAAGAGAGGGGGTTCCCAGCCCCTCGTCCCGTCCCTTTTATTCGCCTCTTACGATACACAGGGATAACGTTGGCGCTATTCTAATTGTTTTTATGCCCCCGCGGCCACAGGGGGCTGAAATTCTTCATATCTTGTCTGGTACCACTTTCAGAGTACGTTTTAATGTTTAGTAATAATGTAAAATTGATACATGAATACATATCATAAGTGTAGATGTAAAAAATGTGAGACTGTTATATTAACTGACGTTACCGTAAAAGATTCATACCTACAGTAATGTATTATGAACTCATTTACTACATATGTCGCTTGCAAATAAATAAACCCCTTATGTAAGAATTTATTTTTATATATCGTATTATTATGTTATTAGCATACTTATCCATTGCATTACTAAATATGGCAACACCCCCTAGGACATGGCACCATTATACTTTCCCGCCTTGGGGTATCACACAGTTAGCTTGTATTTTCGTCCGTCACCCAAGGCAGGTGTGTTGCTTGCCTGATGTATATTGTTCTTGTATTGTACCTTCTCAATAAAACTTACTTTAATTTAAAGATTGTATTTCCTTCCCAACCTCCTAAGGAACCCCCCCAAATATAAGTTTGGAATATTAAATATTAATTCAAAATTAAATAAACCTCAAATAATTTAGAATTATTTACGAAATATTATGCAAGTGGCTGGTAGATGAAATCTTGAGATTTTGGGACAGATTTGAAAAAACTAAATAAATTTTATTACTGTAAAATTTGAAGTAAGCTTAGACTACCCTTGTTATACAGCCTTTCACGTAGATGTAATAATGGAATTAAATCTATTACATATACAAAATATTTATTTCCCCGGAATGAATGCCATTTTTAAATTGGCAATTGTTACCACGGACAATGGAGATATAAGAGTTAACTATTAGGGGTTGATCTTCCCATTAGAAATACCCTGGAATCAAGGGTAAGGACTTGAAAGTTGTGTAAAAAAAAGATAAGTGAAAAATTGGATGGACATTTAAAATCCCAAAAATATATTATCATTATTATTATTATTATTATTATTATTATTATTATTATTACTTGCTAAGCAACATCCCTAGTTGGAAAAGAAGGATGCTAAAAGCCCATGGGCCCTAACAGGGAAAATAGCCCAGTAAGGAAAGGAAACAGGGAAAAATAAAATATAAGAACAATAACATTAAAAAAATATTTCCTATATAAACTATAAAAACTTTAAAACAAGAGGAAGAGAAATTAGATAGAATAGTGTGCCCGAGCGTACCCCCAAGCAAGAGAACTCTAACCCAAGACAGTGGAAGACCATGGTACAAAGTCTATGGCACTACACAAGACTAGAGAACAATGGTTTGATTTTGGAGTGTCCTTCTTGAAGAGCTGCTTAGCAAAGCTAACGAGTCTCTTCTACCCTTACCAAGAGGAGAGTGGCCACTGAACAATTACAGTGCAGTAGTTAACCCCTTGCGTGAAGAAGAATTGTTTGATAATCTCACTGTTGTCAGGTATATGAAGACAGAAGAGAATCTTTAAAGAATAGGCCAGACTATTCGGTGTGTGTGTAGGCAAAAGGAAAATAACCGTAATCAGTGAGAAGGATCAAATGAAGTACAGTCTGGCTAGTCAAGGACCCCATAACTCTCTAGTGGTAATATCTCATTGGGTGGCTGATGCCCAGGCCAACTCACTACCTACGAAAACAATGTGGTACAAAAAAAAAAATATTGTGCCCTACTATTCCCAATTGCATTGCATGTGTTACACTTAATAATAATTTTGAAGAAAACATTCAATTAGAATCAATGGTAGAGGTTACCTAAGGAAAGTCAGGTTATCATCAGATTAACTTCGACCCTGAAAGTTGTTAGAAAACATCATTCGTGATAAGAGATTCCTTCTATGCTTATAATACTTTGCCCTATAGTTATCAGAACGCAACTGCATAATTTTATAACTGGCTCATTAAAGGCAAAGCCTTCACCACTTTATAGAATGGTTGGCATTGCACCACCTTAAATTCGACGAGATACTATTATAAAAAATGAAAGGGTCAAACAATTGAATAACCCATGGCATCAACATCATCGACATCAGGCAACAAGACGACCACTAAAATCTAGAAAAAGCTTCATAACTTTGGAGGGTCTTTAACATCTAAACCCTGTTGCCTTCAGATTGATGAAGTGGAAGGAGAGTGATTGTAATTCAACCAATGAAGCACTATCTGACCCTAGCAAAAACCTACCTTTTAGAGCGTCCCTTAACAGAAAGAACCACCTTATATAGAACAAGATATATGGTCGGGAAAACAGGAGAGAGACTCAGAAGTGGGGATAGATCACCAATGTCGATTGTCCCTAGGTTAAAATCCCCCGAGCCTAGACGATGGACCGCATCCTCTGCTGCTGCCCGCTTGAATCTGCATGTTCTGATGTAAATCTACATGAAGCAAATGGCAGAGTCATCCATTGGCTAGGCAAGTGGTACGATATGATTAGAATGGATTAGGAATTATGTTTGCAATTTCCAAGTTCTGATTCGGTTGTAATTAGTTTGGTTGTAAGGGCTGTGTTAATTCATCTTGGTATTATTTTCATAAAAAAAAAAAAAAAAAAATAACCTGGTTGAAGATTTCATTTAAGTACTTGACACATTAAGAACTCATAAATTGAACATCATTCTGACCAAGCATCAATCATTACAAGCAGAAGTTCTGTTTATGGATCATATAAACAACATGGCTGTACGCCCCAAGTCAAAATTCAAGATCACTTGGTCGAATAAGAAAAGCAAAAATATATGAATGAACCTCTGAACATGAACACGGTTTTCAGAAATTAAAGTACTCCCTGTCTAACGACATTTAATTATTTTTACGAATTTTGATAGAGAATTTGTGGTCACTTGTGATGGAGTTGATGTAGCATTGCCGGGGTGACTGAACAACTCGATGATACTCGAGTAGCTTCCCAGCTAGACCTATAGTATTCGCATCACGAGGTCTAAAAAGGCCCGAATGAAATTAGTGTAGTCTATATAAAAATGCTCTTGGCATTTCCTGGGTGCTACATCAGCAAATGTTTTTAAGACCTAATATCCGGAATAAATCCGGCCGCCATCTGTTATCATACATAGTTAGGAAATAACATTTCTCTAATTGGCAAGCAAGAAGGCTTGAAGTGTTAACAGAAACACGTTATTTAATTTGAGAATGTCTTCAGACGTAGTAATCATGTAATTGATGCGTTAAGGAAATCCATTGCAGTTGTGACTATTCATAGGCCAATGATTAGAAACCTGAGGAATCCGGACATGGCACTTCCTCCATAAAAGACCCTACGGCACCAGATCCAGCAATTTGTACGAATGAAGAATCAGAGGTCTCCATTGAAGATAAGGGAATGAATGCTAAGATAGTAAGTGAACACACACACAAATACATATACATACACACACAAACATATATATATATATATATATATATATGTATATATATATATATATATATATATATATATATATATATATATATATATATATATATATATATATATATATATATATATATATATATATATATTGTACCAACCGTGTTTCACACAATTGTACATAATTCCTTTTGTATATATTATGCTTGTTTCTTCGCTCCTCCCTCGCACTAAAACGAACATGAAAATTCCTGTCTGGTTTATCCTCTGTGATATTGTCTGTCTTGTGAACTTGTCATGTCCTGTTGCCTTGAGGTTTTGTATATAAGGAGAGTGTTCCACAACAATATAACTCAGTCGTTTCCAATCTGCCTTTGATTTCACAACTCCTCTCTCGGCCCGTCACATTGGTGACCCCGGAAGGCGACTCGCTCCCACCGCCTTCCACCCCCACCCCCTCGCCCCTTCATCGTTGGTACTATGGCGGACTCTACGGCAGTTGGTGCTGCGGCCGCTCCATTCAAACTTTCATCGTTTGCCAGCGGAGAGGCGTTTGCTTGGTTTCAGCGCGCAGAAGTCCAGTTTCGTATGAGGGGTGTGACTCGCTCAACCACCAAAGCGGATTATGTTCTCGCGGCGATACCCGAGGACACCTTCCCAGAAATATCCGACTGGCTTTGTGAACAAGGAGACACCCCAATAGCGTATGACGACCTCAAATCATACCTTCTGCAGCAGTACTCGCCGTCGCCAGCCGCCCGTATAGCAAAGCTTTTTCAGCTCTCGCAACAACCGTTGGGGGACCAAAGGGCTTCGCTTGCCCTCAGGGAAATGACCAGTATCGCTCGCCTTCAACCTGCCGCAGACGGCTCTCCTCGTGAGGTGAACCTACTCCGTGCCCTTTGGATACGCCGTTTACCTGAACCTGTGCGCGCTGCCATACCCGATGTCGATAGTTTACCCATAAAAGACTTGATGACCAAAGCTGACGCCGTTATGGACAGCCACTTCAAGACCTTCATCAACGCCTCCACCCCTGACGACGAGGATGCCTATTCAACGTCAACCGAAGCTGACATGAATGCCGTAGGACATACACGCCTACCCCGTGACGTGCCGAAGCGGCGACAAAGCCGCCCACCACCCACCAATCGCTCGCGCCCCAACGAACGACTTCTACAGCCTTTTACTACCTCCCATCCGCCGCAGTTTTGCTACTATCACTTCAGATTCGGGGCAACCGGGAAGAAATGTGCCAAAGATTGTCAGTGTCCAAAAAACGTGTAAGTAGGCCATCGCTTGTGGCGGTGGCCTCCCATGTTTCTAATCTTTTCTTTTTACAGGATGCAGGAACGGGCGTGCGATTTTTGGTAGACACGGGTGCTTGTCGTTCTCTTTTGCCAAGGAAACTCTTCAAGGCACAACGTAGTCTGTCTACATCTGCCGACGTCCGCTTGGTAGCTGCCAACGGATCTGCGATACCCACCTACGGTTACGAGAGCCTCACATTATCGTTCGGAAACGGTAAATTCAATTGGAAGTTTCTCGTTGCTGACGTCACAATACCAATCCTCAGTGTGGATTTCCTCTCTCATTTCCACCTTCTGGTCGATGTCGCCCACCGACGATTGGTCAACGCAGACTCGTATTTGTCGACACCTCTTCAACCCGCCCCCTCTAACCTCGCTCTCCACATCAGCGCACCCACGGATGCCTACGCCCACCTCCTCACGTCGTACCCGGAAGTTTTCCGTCCAGAACTTCGCCAAACGCCCACGGTTCCTGCCAAGCACGGTATTTATCACCATATCAAGACGACGGGACCCCCAGTCTTAGCAAAATTCAGACGTCTGGCACCGGAACGATTGGCAGACGCCAAACAGACGTTCGCCGAAATGGAGAAAATGGGCCTTTGCCAAAAGGCCTCCAGCCCATGGTCGTCACCCTTACACATCGTTCTGAAGAAAGAAGGCTCCCTCCGTCCGTGCGGGGATTACAGGCGCCTGAACATGCAAACAGAACCGGATCACTACCCCCTCCCAAACATTGCCGATGTAACCTCCTACCTTCACAAAGCAAAGGTTTTCTCTACGCTCGACCTCCTGAAGGGGTATTATCAGGTGCCTATGAACCCAGAAGACATCCCCAAGACTGCCATCACCACTCCGTTTGGCACATACACCTTCAATTACTCCTGTTTTGGCCTTCATAATACTGGGGCAACGTTTCAACGTCTCATGGATGGCATCTTAGGGGACCTCACTTTCTGTGTATGTTATGTGGACGACATACTTGTGTTTTCCTCCTCAAAAGAGGAACACCTCCGTCACCTGCGCATCGTGCTCGACCGCCTGCAACAAAACGGCCTTGTAGTCCGGTACGACAAGTGTACCTTTGGCGCCAACGAAGTGTCGTTCTTAGGGCACCGTATCACTCCTCAATGAGTCCATCCCCTCCTTTAGAAGGTAGCAGCCGTTCAGAATTTCCCAACGCCCTCGACCGTCAAAGCTCTGCAGGAATTCTTGGGCATGATCAACTATTATCACCGTTTTCTGCCAGCCATTGCCGCCACTCTTGCTCCCCTCTACGCCTCCCTCAAGGGCAAGCCAAAGGACCTGAAGTGGGGTCCCCTTCAAGAAGCAGCCTTCTGCAATGCAAAGAAGGCCCTATCAACTGCTGCGGCTCTCACTTTTCCTATCCCACACGCCCCTCTCCTTCTCTCCACTGATTCCAGCGACGTCGCTATTGGTGCAGTACTCGAGCAGGTGGTCAAAGGCTCGCCCCGCCCATTGGCCTTCTTCAGCAGAAAACTGTTCAAGGCAGAATCGGGTTATTCTACCTTCGATCGAGAATTGCTGGCGGTGCACTTGGCTGTCCGTCACATTCGCCATTTCTTAGAAGGTACGCCCTTCGTCATTCGCACAGACCACATGCCTCTGGTGCACGCCTTCACTCGACAGTCTGACGCCTGGTCCGCCCATCAACGCCAACATCTCTACGCCTTGGCTGAATACAATTGCACCCTCCAATACGTCCCTGGGAAAATGAATCCCGTTGCCGATGCCCTGTCAAGAAACACGTTGGCTGCCGTTCAACTGGGATTGGATTACAACGCCCTGGCTGAAGCCCAACGACAGGATCCAGAGTATCAAGCTTGTAGGACATCCTGCACGTCCCTCCGTTGGGAGGATTTTCCCCTCGAAAACTCCAACACCACCCTCCTCTGTGACGTCAGTACTGGTAGACCGCGACCTTGGATTCCTGCTCCCATGCGCCGACAGGTGTTTGATTTCATCCACGGCCTTTCACATCCCTCGTGCCGTTCTACTGCACAGCTGCTGAAGGCAAAGTTCATTTGGCACGGCATTTCTAAGGATGCTAAGGATTGGGTCCGTGCCTGTACTTCTTGCCAAACTTCCAAAGTACATAGACACACGGATTCAGGAGTGGGCACCTTTCCTCAACCTCAGCGTCGTTTCGCACACATTCACGTCGACGTTGTAGGCCCCCTACCCACATCACAAGGACATCGTTACCTGTTTACCGTCATCGACCGCTCCACTCGTTGGCCTGAAGCCATTCCCATGGAAACTGCAACGTCCGCCTCATGTACATCTGCCTTACTCTCTGGATGGATTTCAAGATTCGGTATCCCTGAGCATATTACTTCTGACAGGGGAACCACTTTCACCTCTCAATTATGGACGTCATTAGCGAATCTCCTGGGCATCACCCTACATCAGACAACGGCCTACAACCCCGCTGCCAATGGAATGGTTGAACGTTTTCATCGCACCCTCAAAGCAGCTTTGATGTCCCGCTGCAAGGATTGCAACTGGTTTACTCAGCTTCCCTGGGTCCTCCTTGGACTAAGGACCACTCCTAAAGACGCCCTCGACGTCTCGGCAGCCGAAATGGTGTATGGCGACCCGTTGGTCGTCCCTGCCGAGTTTTTTCCTTCTACAACCTCCTCCGACGATCTCCAGCGCATACGTCACGTCGTGGGAAAATTTACTCCGTGCCGCCAGACTTACAAGCCCCCAGCAAAGCATCACATACCAACGGACTTGCACTCTGCAACGCACGTCTTCCTGCGCAACGACACCAGCAAGCCACCGTTAACGCCCCCTTACACGGGACCTTTCCTTGTGATCCGACGCAGTCCGAAAGCATTCCTCCTAAACATTTGGGGCAAAGAAGACTGGGTCTCCATTGATCGTCTAAAACCTGCTTATCTTCTGCCAGATGACCCGCCTACAGTTCGCCTCTCTAGATCAGGGCGCCCTATTTAACATGTACAGTATGTCATTTTTAGGGGGGGAGCCATGTACCAACCGTGTTTCACACAATTGTACATAATTCCTTTTGTATATATTATGCTTGTATCTTCGCTCCTCCCTCGCACTAAAACGAACATGTAAATTCCTGTCTGGTTTTTCCTCTGTGATATTGTCTGTCTTGTGAACTTGTCATGTCATGTTGCCTTGAGGTTTTGTATATAAGGAGAGTGTTCCACAACAATATAACTCAGTCGTTTCCAATCTGCCTTTGATTTCACAACTAATCTCTCGGCCCTCACAATATATATATATATATATATATATATATATATATATATATATATATATATATATATATATATATATATATATATATATATATATATATGTATATTTATATATATATATATATATATATATATATATATATATATATATAAATATATATATATATATATATATATATATATATATATATATATATATATATATATATATATATATATATATATATATATATATATATATATATGATATACATATATATACACACACACACACACACACACACACATATATATATATATATATATATATATATATATATATATATATATATATATATATATATATATATATATATATATATATATATATATATATATATATATGTGTGTGTGTGTGTATAATAATAATAATAATAATAATAATAATGATAATAATAATAATAATAATAATAATCCTACGAACGTTTTACCTCCAGTTCTTTATTTCTGATTAGCTGTGTTATTTATTCAATGACAACTGTTTTTGTTCCTATTCAAAAAGCAGATTTTGAAAATGATTAGATAAAGTTCTGTCATTATCTGGGCCAGTTTATTCGCTTCAAGGAACGACTAAAATAAATAAAACCCTGGAACCGATGTTTGCTATGTAAAAGCAAAAGACTATGCCTGCTTCTCAGCAGAAATAATTTGTATCTATATTTATATCTTAATCTATCCATCTCTCTATCTATAAAAGTGTCATTAAAATTAGATTATAATTTTAAGAACTAACATAAGACCACATTATCTTCATCGAGTTTATTTAGAACACGTCAAAAGAAGAAATGAGGTGTGCTCAAACCACAACAAATGCAAAGAAAAAAAAATCCTTACCCATCGACTCGAAGAATTTTGCGTAAGCAGGGATAAGGAGGTACACTCTTCTGGCACCAAATGTATGTGTGCCTGATGATGTTCAGACACTGCACCATTAATAATGCTTTGTATCACTACTGTGTTAGATTTAACCATCTTTACTCGGTATGAACCCAATTACCCTGCCTCTGGTTTGTGTTTCCCAGGTTGTAATCCTTTCAAATATACACGATCACCAACAAATACTTTTACCGGTGTGGTTTTGAAGCGACCATCATAATTTGAGCTGTGTTTTTCATTAGCTCTATTCAAAAACCTTTGAGTGGTTTTCATTACTCTCCTTAAGAGATTCAATAAATAGACACGGTATTGCTCAGATGAATGATTTGGCAACTGTTGCGAATTAATCATGACCGTATATGGTAACACAGGCTCCTGTCCATACACTAAGGAGAAGGCGTGTCCCTGAGCGAGGCATTATATGCAATGTTCAAAGCTAGCTCAGCTGTAGGAAGTATGGCTTGTCAATGAAGGGGGTCGTCAGCCACTAGATATCGTAAAATTTCCAACACTTCCCTATTATGAGATTCCACTAAGCCATCAGTTGAAGGCCTATATGTGGTCAATGAAAAGTGTTAAATTTTTATCATGTCTGTGACCGAATTCACCACCTTATTTATAAACTCGAGACCATTATCACCTATAAAAATTTTCGGGCAGCCAAACATAGTAACGAAAAAGCATAGCACCTGGGTTAATGGATTTGCTGATTTATTCAACATTGCGAAAGCATGTGTGTAATGAGTAAATGCATCCCCAAATACACATATATACCTATGTTGTGTTATACCAGTAGGAAATGGTCCAACCACATCCATATGAACCCTAAAATATTTGATAGGAATCACAGGCCTAGGGAGCCCAAGGAACCCAGCTACTTCCTTCGGAGTACGTGGCCGGGCGAAATCTCTAATAGCTTCTACTTTACTGGGGGAAGGGTTGGATACCTTTTGGGGTTTTTATATGGCCTAAAAATTCGACCTGTTTACAGAAAAATTTGCACGTTGACAAATATATTTTCATGCCATTACGTCGCAATACTTCTAAAACATTACGAATATTATTATTATGTTCTCCGGCCGTATTCCCTATAATTATGATGTCATCTAAATAAACAAGAACATTATAGCCAATTAAGGGAGACAAAACCACCATCATTACTCTATAAAAATGACCTGGAGTATTTTAAACACCAAAAGGAAGAAAATTAAATTTAGATAGTAGATCGTTGGCTATAAATGCCGTTTTACATTTACTGTTTTCCTGAATGGGTATTTGATCTTATCGAGATTTTAAATCGATAATTGTAAGATATTTACTATCCTGTACCTTCACAAGTAATTCTTCGATCGAGGGCAATGGAAATGCTTTATCCTTAGTGACTGCATTCAGCTTTCTATAATCAACACACAATCTTACCGAGCCATCTTTTTTCCTAACAGCTACAATTGGAGAAGCCCAGAGGGATTCCCTCTCCTCGATAATCCCTTGTTCCCTTAATTTACTAATTTCCCTTTCTATCTCTCCCTGGAAATGAATGGGTACCTTATAAGGCCTTGACCTGATTGACTCTGCTCTCCCAGTTTCAATGCTAAAGGGAAATCGATCAACCCTCCCGGGTGGTTTGTCCCCAATTGCAATTACATCGGGATGATTATTAACAATGTTACTAACTACAGGTTGATATTCTGGCGATATAGTTTTTGCGCTTGTATATTCAAGATCTGAGTGCAATTATTAGCAATTTCACACAACTCTAATTCACACACAGAATCAATTTCTAACACATCTTTTTTATTTGACAAATCAACTATCGTTATATCAGCTCTGTTCTCTTTTATTTTTGGCAAGTCCTTTAAGACTACGTGTTCCCTATTGTCATGGGGTTTAACCACGACCTTGGTTCCTTCCAGGAGAGGCTGACACAGGGTCACTGATATGCTCGTAAGTGTCTGGGGGAGCAATACTTCTCTTTCAGGTACAGCTGTTACCTTACTTAATTGTCCCTCAAGCACAAGCACTTACTCTCTCATGAGTTTCTATTGGCAAAATGCACCCTCCTGCTCTTATCGTTATTCTATTTTTTTCTCAAAAATTTTTTATTTGATTACCCATGACAAAATCCAATCCTAGTATGGGCTCGATTCTTGGAATCCCCAAGGTGGGTGAGATAAAAAAAATCATGAGTAAACTTCACCGATCCCACCTTAAAGTTGATGATCGTTGTATGCCTTGCGTGTAGTTTATTTCCTATTGGCGTGTCGAGGATGTTGGATGCCGCTGACTGTAGTGGGTTAGAGGAGAATCCTTTTTCAATCAGCGAAATGCTGGCTCCTGTTTCGATCAGTGCTCGAATGGACTTATCTGGTAGGTCAGTCCTGATTGCTAACATTCCTAGCCACCCATTAGGATATGTGGGGCATATGCCAACAACCTCATTAGCAATGCCGCTGCCCCTAGTGCTTCGGGGGTGAGGTCAGAGTACTGATGGAGGTCCCAGGGACTGCTCTACCAAGTCCATCGTAGTCCCTCTCACCGCTGCCTCGTCTGCTGCTTCTGATGCCATGCGGAGGTGCATCGATCTCCCATGTCTCCCCCTTCCTCTGTTTTCTTTTCCTCGAATGTTGGGCGATTGCTAAAGCCCTCCTGCCCTCGCCGTTTTTTGCTGGGCACTCTCGAGATAGATAACCGTAGGCCTGATAAGTGCAACAGCAAGGGGATCCTTGGCTGGGGCACTCCACTCGTTAGTGCCTCTCTCCCACACACTGCCTTGTTGCCCCTCTCCCCCACAGTGCCAACATCTGAAGACTCTTCTCACCTGCTTACTTAGTTCTCCCCTCTCCCGCTTTGGGAGTTGGTGAGTGCCTCTCATGGCTGCCACCTTCTCGGAATCAGGACTGTTATTCTCAGTCATTTTATCTTCTAGCAAACTGTCTAGAATTATTTGTATCGTCATCACTATGTGTGCTAACGAGCAATTGTCATCAAACAAATAACCACATAAATACTGGTTTACTAATCTCCAAATATGTTTACGGGCAATTGCTTTTTCATCACCTTCTGGGAGATTGGCACTCATGGTAGCAAACAAATCACAATCCCAAAAAATGCTAGTTGCAAAACTAAGAATGGATTCACCTTTCCGAATTTTGGTTATGTAATTTTCTTTTATGTCCCCATTTCTTGCTTCAGGAAAGGCGTATTTCTCAATTAAAAGTCGTTTTATTTCAGTATAACTTCTTAAACTGTCTTGTGGCCAACACATTACCTTCATTGACGGAGCATCTTTCAGCAGC
>NC_090743.1:88024680-88029680 GCF_036898095.1 Palaemon carinicauda | reverse complement strand
AATATATATATATATATATATATATATATATATATATATATATATATATATATATATATATATATAGAATCCAGGCATGAAGGTATTCAAATATATGGCTTATTTGAATATAAAGAACAAGTCTAAATGTGCAAAATTCATCATCAATGGAATGCCAAGTACAAACATACTAATTAGCTACGATAGTGAAGATGGGTTGATTTCAATTCTAAGTACAAAAAACCTGAATACAACGTGTATATATATAGAAGAATTGTCATTGACTTTTATATTTCTTCGATGCTAAATGGTATCGACACTGTCATGCGAGCTTCTTGGACCAGGGCTTAATTCCCAGCTGATCAGAAACTATTGTCTTTGAATGGTTTCGCCTTGGAAGTATGATCTCGGGGTCGTTAAGAGAATCCAGACAATAAGGTATCAAAATATATTGCTTATTTCCATATGAAAAACACGTCTCAATGTGCAGAATTTATCATTAATCGAATGCTAAGTACAAACACTCCACTTAGCTATGATGATGATGGGAAGCTTTCAATTCTAAGTAAAAAAAACTGACTTAGGCAGGTATAAGTAGAGAAGAATTGTCAGTGACTTTTATCCTTTTTCGTGGCTAAATGGTATCATCACTGTCATGCAAGCTTCCTGGACCAGGGTTCGATTCTGGTCCGGTAAGAAGCTATTGTCTTTGAGTTGTTTCGCCTTGGGACTCTGATCCCGAGGTCATTAAGAGAATCATGACATTAGGATATTAAAATGTATGACTTATTTGAATAAGAAAAACACGTCTAAATGTGCAAAATTTATCATTAATCGAATGCCAAGTATTTGCATACCAATTAGCTATGAAGGTGAAGGTAGGTTGATTTCATTTCTAAGTAAAAAAAATAAAAACCTTAATGCGACCTATATACTGTAAGTACAAGAGAATTGTATCATGCGAGCTTTGTGAACAAGGGTTCGATTCCGACTGGTCAGAAACTATTGTCTTTGAGTGGTTTTGCCTTGAGACTGATGCCGAGGTCGTTAAGAGAATCCAGATATTTAGGTATCAAAATATATGGTTTATTTGCATATGAAAAACCCACCTCAATGTGCAAAATTTATCATTAATCGAATATCAAGTACATACTTACAAATTAGCTATGGAGGGGAAGATGGGTTGATTTCATTTCTAAGTACAAAAAAATCCTGAATTCTGCACAGAAGAAAGAAGACAGGGAAGAAAGAGAGAGGACATAGAAGAAAGAAAAAGGAAATGGAAGAAAGAGGGCAGGGAAGAAAGAGATAGAACAGAGGACCCAAAGAGAGGGGAGGGAAGAAAGAGACAGGACAGAGAAGACAAAGAGAGGGGATGGAAGGAAGACGACAGAAAAGGAAGCAAGAGGAAAAAGAAGAAAACTAGAGAAATGGGAAGGAAAAGAACAGGGAAGAAACTGAGGACAAGAAAGGAAGAGAGAGGGGAGGGAATAAAGAGAAGGAAGGGAAGAAAGGAAGAGGACAGATAAGAAAGAGAGAGAAAAGGAAAAAAAGAAAGAAAAGGGAGAAAAAGAGAGAGGAATGGAAGAGAGAGAGGACAGGATGGAAAGAGAGGAAGAGGAAGAAAGAGAGAGGATAGGGAAGAAAGAGAGAGGACAGGGAAGAGAGAGAGATGACAGAGAGGAAATAGAGAGGACAGGGAAGAATTAGAATGGAAAGGGAAGTTAGAGAAGAAAGGAAAGAAAGAGAGAGGACATGGAAGAAAAAGAGAGGACAGAGAAGAAAGAGAGAGGGAAGGGAAGAAAGAGGACTGGGAAGAAACAGAGGACAAGATAAGAAGTGAGAGGACAGAAAAGAAGAGAAAAAGGAAGAAAGAGGACAGGGAAAAAACAGAGGACAGGAAAGGAAGAGAGAGGGGAGGGAAGAAAGAAGACAGGGATGAAAGAGATAGTACAGAAGAGAGATGAAAGGGAAGAGAGAAGAAAGGGAAGATAGGGTAACGTGATAAAGACAACACAACAAAATAAATGAATGACAGGAGATTTGGACTTGGAACCTTACAGGAATCGGGAAATGGAAATTGTACTTCTAACAAGGACAGTAAGTAATACGGTTGGTTTGCTATCTCACACAGTTCCTTGATATGGCACACACACAATATATATATATATATATATATATATATATATATATATATATATATATATATATATACATATATATAAATACATATATATGTATATATATATATATATATATATATATATATATATATATATATATATATATATATATATCACAATGCTATAAGACATATCTTAATCCATGTTTACCAAAGGTTATATAAGCGGATGAGCAACTTGGTGGAGTAACGATAACTTTGGATGTGGAGCAAATACCCCCAAAAATCTCGATGAAGTCACGGGCAGCAGGGTAACGGATTAGATTTATAGAAAGGGATAAGATGTCTTTTCAGCTTTTACTCCTGATGCCTGGCGGATCATCTTACTGGAATCAGTATGGACCGCAGGGGTCACTTGCCTTAGTTAGATAGACACTGCACATCACAAGAAACTGGCTATCCTTTGATGAGTTTATCCAATGAGTCCTCTTTTTAGAAGATCATTTGCGTCAGGAGGCGTCGAAGGAGATGATGATGATGATGATAATCACAAGTATATATATATATATATATATATATATATATATATATATATATATATATATATATATATATATATATATATATATATATATATATATATATATTTATATACATTTATATACACACATATACACTCACACACATACACACACACACACACACACACACACACACACACACATATATATATATATATATATATATATATATATATATATATATATATATATATATATATATATATATATATATATATATATAGATATATATATATATATATATATATATATATATATATATATATATATATATATATATATATATTTATATATATAGGTATATGTATACATATACATACATGTACTGTATATATATATATATATATATATATATATATATATTTATATATGTGTGTGTGTATATATATATATATATATATATATATATATATATACATATATATAGACATAGATATATATATATATATATATATATATATATATATATATATATATATATATATATATATATATATATGTATATATATATATATATATATATATATATACATACATATATATGTATATATATATATATATATATATATATATATATATATATATATATATATATATATATATACATATATATATATATATGTCACGGCTTACAAATAGAAGAACCTCCCGAGTTCCAAACCCGCCAGTTATTTTTATACATAAATTTATTACACTTGAGTAATACCAAAGCTTTGAGAAATTATGTAACTCCCGGATGGCAATATATAAAATCACTTGACGCGAAATACTAAATCTGAATAAAACCTTAGACTAAGACAAGAGAATATTACACAATGAAAATTATATAATCACTTGACTCGTAATATTAAATCTGAACAAAACCTTAGGCTAAGACAAAAGAATAATTTACTCTTAAAATTATGTAATCACTTGCTTCACTGGAAATGAAATTTTACATAATTATTTAATCCTGATAAATAATACAAATTGTTAACACCTTACCCCTTTGAAGAGTAAATATAAAATGAAATTTACATAAAGGTAATTAATACACTTACGTGTTTTGACTCACGAGGTAATCAAACAGATAAACAAAACAAATACACTTCACTGTTTAAACCTAGACTCCCAGGGCCAGTTAAAAAAAATTATATTACACACATTTATATTGATACATTACACTTGAAATACTAGTCAATTGCTTAATCATTGTTTGAACACACCACACACAATACATGTTGGGTAAAAAACTCATTCACTTTGGAGAGGGCACGCACTTGAGGCACTTGCGAAAGAGAGAGGTGAACTTTGGCTCTTACAAAGGGATAGGATGGATCTCTTCTGCTGCCACTACATTTCCAGGGTGAATATATATTAACTTAATCATTCTAGATCCTTCTAGGTCAGGGGTCATGTAGTAGACGAATACCAACACACAAGCAAGGCAACTCTCTCTTAGCCAACTCCTCCCACCTACCTTCTCGAAACAATAAAAAAAAGATAAAACAAACTCTGGGGTTTTCATATGACATAATACCTCAAGATTACATATGCCCTCGTTTTCAAAACTCGTATGGTTCGTAAAGCATACTTAGACAGTTCACATAAGACCTCATAACAAAATACATGAAATTAAAAGTAAATTTTAATACAACGTAAATTTAGTAATACTGACTTAAATGAAATATACAGTGAACCCTCGTTTATCGCGGTAGATAGGTTCCAGACCCGGCTGCGATAGGTGAAAATCCGCGAAGTAGTGACACCATATTTACCTATTTATTTAACATGTATATTCAGACTTTTAAACCTTCCCTTGTACGTAGTACTGTTAACAAACTACCCTTTAATGTACAGAACACTTAATGCATGTACTACAGTACTCTAAACTAAATCAGGCACAAATAGTAAAGGCGATTTTATATCATGCGTTTCCTAAACACGCCAAAAAGCACGATAAAAAATGGCAACCAATGTTTTGTTTACGTTTATCTCTGATCATAATGAAGAAACAAACGCATTTACACATCTGTGTTTTTGCATCGATTATATTGATTATTCAGTACAGTATGTTGATTTTGTTATTACCAATGTTTTACTTAATTTTTCTTAGGACTTCCAAATGAAATGTTTTTCTTTATGACGCCGCCTGAAACGACGGCTAATAAAGTACGCTCAGTAAACAAACGAAGGCATTTAACGTGCATGATGAAAGTGATAAATAATGATATTACAGTAAAAGCTTTTAGAAAATATGTTATTACAAATATTATTTCCCGTATCTATATAAAATCATACATACGTAGAAAAGCAGGAAAACAATTTAAGAGAGAGAG
>NC_090743.1:88017180-88022180 GCF_036898095.1 Palaemon carinicauda | reverse complement strand
AACTAAAAATCAAATTATATTTATATGTGAAGGAGTATTCAATTATGTGTTTCCTTATTTCCAAATCCGCAATCACATGTTCAATTAGTTTTATTTCGTAATCTAACTCTGAAACACACTATCCTTATCAGATAAACGGATAAAAATTCTCATTGATATTTCCCACAAACAAATGTAGCAGGTGATATGTGAGAGAAGAAAAGAGAATATTCGAGGAACCTGGAAGATTAAGGACGATTAAGGAAAAATATACCAAAATAATTGCATTTTCCGTCAAAATGATTAGGGACACGCTTCAATTTCACATGAAAAGATGTAGGAATGAAGGTAATATGCAATATATCTTTGGATCACGAGGAGAGAGAGAGAGAGAGAGAGAGAGAGAGAGAGAGAGAGAGAGAGAGAGAGGGAGAGAGAGAGAGAGAGAGGTAGTATCTTTTTGAACAACTTCAATTTTTAATTTGTGCTTCCCTCATCGTGTCTTTATGTGTCTCGGGATAATTACTGGAGATGTCTTTTATGTTTCTTTTTTGCAGAATATTACATATCTCCCCAACCACATGTATATTTTTCCTCTCTTTGTGGCTGTACTTTTTCTTTGTCTATGTTTTCTTATCATTTATAAGTATGTCTACTTTCTTTGATAGTTACTCATTATTGTGTATACCTCTGTACGTCTGTGCATTTTCATATACTGTACTGTATATGTCTGTCTGTTAATTATGTTGATTCCCTCACATTCTGTATGTGTCTATCTGTATGTATGCTGTCCGTTAATTTTTCTGCCGGAAGTATAATCGCTTATATGTTTTTTACTGCTCTTTGTAATTCTCTGTATCTATCAGTTCGAAATGTGCTAACCATTATATGCCATCATATTGTTTGTTTAAATTTATCTTGATAGGCCTTTTGGCTACCTATATGTTTTTCCCTACCTCTGTCATCTCATGGTGTATTTGTGATTTTGGATAGCCTACTGTATGCCGTATATTAAGTCATGGTTAATATAATGTACCAGAACAACTAATAATTGTTTTATTTTTCTAAGTTATCTTCATCACGTCCGAATGGCGTCATTTACCAATTTTAAGAAGTCAACTAACCGTAAGTCAACAAAGATGGGATCAATGCAAAGATACAATACTTATACGTATGTGGAAGAAGGCTGTTTCCATGGCGACCGAAAATATGCACTTCGATAAGTTTATTTTCATACCATTACGGCGTGATGCTTATAAACCTTTATGAATATTGTTATTATGTTGTTCTGCCATTTCCCCTGTAATTGTGATATCGTCTGGTAGATAAACAATAACATCATGGCCAATTAAAGGAGATAACACTATCACCTTTACCTGAAAGGGTATTTGATAGTATCCAGATTTTAAAACGATAGTTGTAAAATATTTACTACCACGTATCTTTGCGAGCATTTTCTTCAATCGATGGATATGGAAATACATTGTCCTTAGTGGCTGCATTCAACTTCCTATAATCAATACACAATCTTACCGAGCCATAGTTTTCTTTTAACTGTTACAATAGGAGAAGACAAGGTGATTCACTTTCCTTGATAATTCCTTGTTCCCGTAATTTAGTAATTTCCCTTTCGACTCTCCTTGGAAATGAACAGATGCTACATAAGGCCTTGACCTAATCATCTTCGCCTGCTCACTTCCAATGCTGAAGGGAAATCAATCGATCCTCCAAGGTGCCTTGTTCCCAATTGCAATTGCATCGGGATAACTATTAACAATATTACTAACTATAGGTTGGGTTGATATTCTTGCGGACATTATTTTCGTGCTTGTACAACCAAGTTCTGAGTACGTTTGTTTGCCCAAGCTGGGGCCACGGCTTCCAAGATTCCGTCATTGGTAATTTCGTATACCTTCAACTCGCACATAGAATCATTTCCTTAAACAAGCCTTTTATTTGCTAAGCTTATTCTCGAAATGTCTGGTTTGTTTCCTAAAGGTACGTTTTGTATGCAGCGATTGTTGCGATCATCGCTGAGCACTAATTACATTAATTCCTATGGGGGCTGTTTTGCAATGAGCGATTATCGCTACAGTCGCGAGCGATCATCGGTGGCGCCAAATAATCCCTCGTTGCAAAACAGCCACATAGGAATAAATGTAATTAGTGCTCAGCGATGATTGCAACAATCGCTGTATGCAAAACGTACCTCAAGACTATGTGTACTCCAGGTGAGGCTGAGATAAGGTCACCGTTATACATGTAACCACTTGGGGACCACTTTTTTCCCCTTTTTTTCAGGTAATACTGTTACCTTCACTTTTCTCTCCTCTCCCACATAGGATCTTAATCTTTCATAACCTTCTATTGGCAGAACAAACACCCCTGCCATAACTTTTATTCTGTCTCATCCCCAGAAAATCAAAAAAGTCAAGACCCAATATACATTTGATACCTTGAATACCTGAGGTAGGTAAGATTAAAAAAAAAAAAAAAAAGGTCCAAATTCCACAGATCTCACCAGAAAGTTAACTATTGTTTTATATCTTGTTGTAGTTATTTCCTCCTAACGTGTCGATGATGATTTGTGTCGTTGCCTGTAGCACGCTCAAGGAGCTTCCTTGTTCAAGAAGCAAAATGGATGCCCCTGTGTCGTTCAAGGCTCTGATAGACTTATCTGGTATATCTCCTGATTACTAGAACTACGAACTGCCATGTTGGATCCTGAGATTGGCGCCATGGGCTAACGATTTTGCTTGCAACACCGTCTCACTCTGTTGCCATCTCTTCTAGTGCCAGGGGGTTGAGGTTGGGGGTACCAAGGGAGATGCCATTGCCCACACACCAGTTGGCTCCCACTCCATCGTACACGAGCTGCTCGCGCTCGCTACTTCATGGATTGCTGCTGATTCCACGCATAGGCCAGCAGTCTCCTTTGTCTCACCCTTCCTCTACCTCCTTTTTCCTAGGACAATGGGTGGGGTTGGTGTACCACAGCTCATCCACTCTCGGCATTCTTTATCGGGCAATCCAGAGAAAGATGACCGTAGGCTTAGCAAGAATAACAGTATGATGATTCGTGGGTAGGGCATTCCACTCAATAGTTCCCCTATCCCCATACTGCCAACACCCAGTGAGTCGTCTTCCGTGCCACAGTTTCGTGCACACATTGATCTCATGGTTATCCCCCGTTCGGAATTGGAAGGGATATTCTATATCATATCTCCTTTGGGAAAACTGTTCAAAATTTTCTGTATTGCCATCACTACATCTGCTAACGAGGAATTATCATCGAATAGATAACCTTATTGAAATGGGTTTACTAACCTGTGAACGTGCGTGTGTTGAGATCGTTTTGCCTTGTGTAAGGCACAGGCTCTTGCGTTTGCAGCCCATTAAGAGAATGTGCTTACAGGCGGTTGCTTTCTTATCAACTCTGGAAATGTTGGTGCTCCGAGTTGCGCGAAATTGTCGCAATTCCTGTATTTATGTTTCAAAACTTAAATTTGACTCCTCCACTAGATTTTTTTTTTTGATAGATTTCTTTCATATCACCTTTTCCTGCATCCAGCAAGGTGTATTTCTCAATTGAACTTGGCTTAATTTCATTATGATTCTTTAACAATCAGATGGCCAATACGTTACCTACATTAACAGGGCTTCTTCAAGTAATCAAATCAATTATGTAGTTTTTTTTTTCCTCACCACCAAAATCTGGCCATTTCAACGTCTCTAAAAAAACACGTTCATCGTTTCAAACGCTTCATTAGGCCGCTCGCTGGTCATCAACGGCTTACATTTGGCTGAATTTCTGACAATTTTCGAGCTAATACATTTCAAGCTCCTTTACTTTGCTGTGCATGTGCATTTACACTCTTATGCATCTGAATTTCGTTCATGTGCGACAGAGATGTTGTGGCTGTTCTATGTTGTTCTTCTCATTCAGCCAATAATTGACTTACTAACTCAGTTAAATTTGAACTTTGATTTCATCAGTCTAATCTACAACTTCGCCCACAGCTTATTCAAACACACATGTTCCACACGTGACACCAATTATATCCCTTATCAAGGTTGGTGTTGTACATTTTGTTATGTCCCTGCCTGATGATAGCAAGACTAAGGTTCAAGTCCCCGCTCAATCTTGTTAGTTCGTTTGGTTGCTGAACCTAACAATCCTTGTGAGCCAAGGATGGAGGCTTTGGGGGAGCCTACAGGTCTATCTACTGAGTCATCAGAAGCCATTGCTGACTCTCCTTGGTCCGGGCTTCTGTGGAGAGGGGCCTTGGGCGCTGTCCTGCTTGATTGTGCAATGTAACTGTCCCTTGTCTCTGTCATTCATGAGCGGCCTTTACACCTTTAAAATGAGAAACCAGAATATACGCTTTTTCACTTTATTATGAAGTCAGTAAAACACTCAATCGGGTGCTCTATAACTCTTGTGAGAGTTCGAGCGGTAGTGATTCTCTTTATGCTCTGTTAAGATGCCGAATAAAATAAATTTGTGGGAATCTCCATATTGATGGAAATATGTCCCCTAATAAGTCCAGTGGCATCACGGACCATTCATACAAGTCAAAGTACTCTTAAAAGGGCCAATGATCTCAATGCATAAAATCAAACTGTATAGTGTGTAGTTTTCTGTTCAGAAAACTCCACACACAATAATAATAATAATAATAATAATAATAATAATAATAATAATAATAATAATAATAATAATAATAATGATGATGATACTAATAATAATAATAATAATAATAATAATAATAATGATATATATATATATATATATATATATATATATATATATATATATATATATATATCACTTCTCCTCACTGTATTAATATTCCTGTTAAAACCTAAGGACTTATAGCATTCTACATTTCCAGATATGGTTTTTGGTTTGGCAAGTAATACCGATGAAAATTATTATCAAATTATTGATAATCATAATAATTATAATTATATCAATAAATATTAACCAATATTCACGGAAAATTTACGTGAAATGAAGG
>NC_090743.1:88002180-88012180 GCF_036898095.1 Palaemon carinicauda | reverse complement strand
AACTATATTTCTCTCTCTCTCTCTCTCTCTCTCTCTCTCTCTCTCTCTCTCTCTCTCTCTCTCTCTCTCTCTCTCTCTCTCTCTTGTGAAACAAGTTATTTTAATCCCACGAATCCCGTCATTCCATAACAGGAACTGAATGGATCCATTGCTTTAATCCTTACTCTCGGTTGTTATCATTAGAGTTTACAGTGAATGCAACAACAAACGCACCGCATTAAATTCTGAAAGAGTTTTGAAGCAGTCTTGGATTATTGATAAGACCAACATTAGTAGTTATAACATTAAAAATAACCCCCCCCCCAAAAAAATGACAAAAACAGGGCTGAAATTACAACAGTGCTGTATATAAAAAAATTGAAAGGATAATGAAATATATGGAAATATATGAAAGTAAACTACAAATCTTTTTAGATAAATGGAAATGTTGTTTTATAGGTAATCCCTATATATATATATATATATATATATATATATATATATATATATATATATATATATATATATATATATATATATATATATATATATATATATATATATATATATATATATATATATAGTCTAGGACTTTTTGGCATAGTATTTTGACACAGGAAATCTTGGCGTAGGTTTTTTGGCATTGAACTATTGCCATATCATAATAAATATTTTTTTGGCATTATACTTTTTGGCATATCAATTTCTTTTCTTTTATTTTTGGCAGTGGACTTTTTGGGATATTATTATTACCGGCCATAAAAATATAGAATAAAAGGATAAAATAAATCAGCACTATAATATAAGTTTACTGTAAAAGGAAATAATGTGGTTACCATAAGTGGATAAAGGAATTTGATATATATATATATATATATATATATATATATATATATATATATATATATATATATATATATATATATATATATATATATATATATATATATATATATATATATATATATTTCTAAAAAGTTTTAAAATTTAGTATAGTTAGTACCTAAATTGTATCAGAACAAAAATGTTGATCAACTCATTAAATTCAATTTGCTATTGTGAGCTATGCCTCTCAGATACTCTATTGGTTCTGGTGTGTCATAATTGGATAGGAATCTCCTTATCCTTTCATCTGCCTGTAAATAATTTTTCAGCTTTTGTTGTGGTGAATGACCATCTATTAAATGCCATAATATGCATCTATTCCTCTCTGCACCCTCTTGATTCCATCAATAAAGCGCCAGATTGCAGGATTGCATTTGTAATTCAGAGTAAATTTGTCGGTGGGCCTCCTTTGTGTAGTGTTTTGTTTTGTCTTCTAGGTTTAAGGTTCGGTGATAAAAATTCCAAGTATCCAATGGACAAGGGGGAGGGTGTATTCCTTGTCTATTTCTGTTTGTCCTAACTATGTAACTGTCCTCGAACCAATTTAACAATTCCTGAAGATCATCTGGTAAATACTCCGAAAGTGCATCAACCTATATCTCCATGTCTTCCACGAGCACAAAATAGAGCCAGTATCAATTTAGTTTTCAAAGCAAATTCTGCATCATTATTGTAAGAATGCGTCATCCCTAGACTCCCGAGATGCTTATGTAGGTAAGATAAAAGGATCTTTTTATTTGTGTGTTTGGAAAAACTTCCTTCACTACTGAGACTGGCCCAATTTCAGAATCACACAATAACATCAGTGGCTTCCCCAGTAAACAGCTTAAACTCACGATCCTAGGGTAGGATCGATCTGCCGCCATGCGAATGCTAGGCCAACACGTTATCACTATACAAGCCAAGAGTGCTTTCAGGTGTGATGTCATAACCATAGCTCTACCAGATGAGTCCTCAAAAGTTATTTTTTGGCGTCCTCATCCTTTTGTACGTGACACAGGTTTAGACAGAAATATTGTTGGTACAAGTTCGATCTTTAGGACCAGTCTTACTCTTATGCCACCTAACAACGACCTATTGGCGGGAGAAGAAGCATATTTATAAGGAGAATCTTAGAACAGCTCTCGTCAACAATATCTGGCGAAAATTGGTAAAATTAATATCATTATATATTTACAAATCAACCTCAAAGACCTTTTGAAGGAAACCACGCGAATTCTTTTCCACTGGAAAATGGCCATAGTTTCAGGGGCGTAGCATTGATAGTAGAGTCAGTGTATGAGGGTGACATCATCAAACAAAAGGACACAGCAGTGTGGGAGAAAGGTGGAAGGAGGCAATTAGGTATTAACTGATAAGCGGTGTGAATGTAACTAACTGTATTTTGACGGAGGATCAGCATATATATAAATTGCTCCAGTCAAGAATGGCCCAAATTTCAAATACAATGAAGCAAGCATATACTGGCATTAACAATTTATTAGTGTAAGGGGAGAGTGATAACGACAGCATACAATATAGCAGAAATACCATTACAGTGTACAAGCGTGTTTGATACACATGCTGTATAATTGGCTGAGATGATTTTGGCCGAAAATGAAGTGACTCACAAAATACTTATAAGATTATTTTGTGAATTGTGGCATATAGAGGCAAAACCTGATGTATGGGAGCTAGAAGTGTTGATCAAAATGGCAAATAAAGAGGTCTGGCTGATTCCAATAATTATAGAGGCATCACACTTACATCATCAATTGTAATAAAAATATATATTATGCTCATTCTAAACAGACTAGAGAGAAAGATTGATGAAAAGCCGAGAGCTGAACAAGCAGGATTTGGAGAAGGTAAAAGTTGTGCTGACCAAATTTTCATTTTAGACATATGGTATAGTCCAGTGGTTCTCAAACTTTTTCATGAGCGACCCTATTTGAAACATTTCATTCCTTCGCGACCCAGAGTAAAGTGAAGAGAAAGAAAACATGCAATGATATATACACTTTATTTTGGAAAAAAAATAATGTGTACAGCTTTTCATTCACAAAACTAAACTAGTGGGATTTATGGCACTGCTTTTCCTTTTCACAAAACTAAACGAACAGGATTCATGGCACTGCTTTTCGTTCCCAAAACTATATTAATAGAATCCATGGCACTGCTTTTAATTCACAAAACTAAATTAATAGAATCTATGGCACTGCTTTTAATTCACAAAACTAAATTAATAGAATCTATGGCACTGCTTTTAATTCACAGAGCTAAATTAATAGAATTCATGGCACTGTTTTTCATCCACAAAACTAAATTAATGGGATCCATGGTGCTGCTTCTCGTTTACCAGTTTATCAAATCGTGGAATCATTGTCGTAAGGCTGCATCTCATATCATGCTCGGGGTTAAGCTTGTTCCTCGACTTATTTTTCATATGAGTCAGAGCCGAGAAACCTTGCTCGCAAAGGTATGTTGTTACAAATGGGAGCAACACTTTCACCGCCTCAACTCCTACTATAGACTTCTCTTTCTTTACCTGAATCCAGAATTCAAAAAGAGATACTTCCTTGAAGAGGTCCTTCAACAAATGTTCATTTTGAACCTCAATAAGTTGCTCTGGGAGTCCTGGAACGCTTTCTGGCAGGTCTTCAACATTTATGTTGAAAGGATTTCTCACCCACGACTGGGTTCGAATGTGTTCTTCTGGAATTCGTCTGTCAAACTCTGCCATCAACTCAGTCAAGTGTGGTACAATAAAAATTTTGGCATCATTCTGAGATGTCTCCCCCCACATCTCTAGAAATTCTGCCACACTAGGAAAAGCTGCAAATTTCCCTCGCTTCACGTTGCTTAACCACAGTTTTAGCTTGCATTTGAAAGAAGAGAGATTTTCTGTAACTCCAGCAATTGTCTGGTTGCGGCCTTGCATGCTGATATTCAGATTGTTGAGTGCAACAAAAATGTCATTGAGATACCCCACTTGTAGGAGCCACATCTTGTTCGCCAATATGTTCACTAAGCCGCATTTCTTTTCAATCAGGAACAATTCCAACTCATCCCGAAGATCCAGTAGTCGTCGTAGTAATTTTCCTCTTGAAAACCATCTGATGTTTGAGTGGAAGAGGAGATGCCTGTGTTCTGCGTCGAAATCGGCACATAACTGCTCGAACAACCGAGTATTCAGTGCACTAGTTTTGATGTAGTTGACAATTTGAACTGCTTCGTTCATCACTTCGTTCAGTCCAGGTGACAGGTGTCGACCAACCAGATTTTCACGATGTAGCAGGCAATGCACAACGTTAACCATGGGATTAACTTTTTTTACAAGTGCTGTGAAGCCTTTTCGTGCCCCAAGCATCGCTGGTGCTCCGTCAGAACAAATGCTGAAGCAGTTTGTCCATGAAAGTTCTTCCTCTTTCAAGAACTGGTCAACCATTTGAAAAATATCTTCTCCTGTAGTGGTTGTTGGCAATGCACGACAAAAGAGAAACTCCTCTTCCAGATCTACTGGCCCCTCATACTTAACATAAACTAACAGTTGGGCGTTATCACTTACGTCTGTTGACTCATCTAGCTGCAAGCTAAAGGCTCCCTTGGCCTTGATGCGATCTACTACTTGGTGTTTGATATCAAGTGACATGTCCACTATTCTCCTGCGCACAGTGTCATTTGACAACGGGATAATTTCCAGTTTTCTTACTACGTCTTCTCCACACACCGTTTTTACCATGTCAATGGCTGCAGGCTTGACGAGATCTTCTCCAATAGTGTGGGGTGCTTTCTTGTTTGAAATTCTCCATGCAACCTTATATGATGCCAATGTGGCTTGCTTCAAAGCCACTACTGCTGGATTGTCAGGTGTCTTGAACCTTTGTCGTTTCAGAGCAGCTTCTTTTCTTTCAAAAAAAGCTCTCTCTTGGAGAGCATGTTGAGGGTGCTTTGAAGTCAGATGTCTTTTCAACTTATTAGATTTCAGCGACTCATTTGACAGAACTTCGCAGCAGATAACACACTGAGGCTTGATTATTCCATGATCAACGATGTTTGTGAATCCGAAGTCTAGGAAGGCATCCTTGTATGATCGTTTCGCCATTCTGAAAATAACAAAAACAGACTCTGTAATTTACAAATGGTATGTAAAAAGAGACAGACACAGACAAAAACAGAGAGAGACAGACACAGACAAAAACAGACAGAGAGAGACAGACACAGACAAAAACAGACAGAGAGACAAAAACAGACAGAGAGAGACGAAAACAGACACAGACAGACAGTCAGACACAGACAGACAGACACAGACTTGCAATGTTTTCATCTCTTGCCATTGTAACCCGGGCGAAGCCGGGTATCCCTGCTAGTTATTATTATTATTTAGTAAATATAGTAAGTAGTATATGAAACAAGATATTATATAGTTATACAACACACACACACACTCTACTCACACAAATGACTGCAAACGGCACAACCTCCCTCGCCTGCGGTCGGTGGAAAATAGACACCGCGCGCGAGCATACACGGGCCCACTGCCAGTCCAACATACGCGTTTGATACAGGAGTCTTTCCTGTCAGAGACACCATTACATGGGGCCCAGGAGGAGGGAGGTGGGGGGAAGATGAACATACATAACAAAAGTAATTTGTGGTTAAAGAAAAATAATTCAATTAAGCAACTGAAATACACTGAAACACTGAAAGCATGATAATGTTCCTGTGTCCCTGCGACCCATCAAAATTGATCTCGCGACCCAACTTTGGGTTGCGACCCATAGTTTGAGAACCACTGGTATAGTCACTTGTAAAATATGTAAATCCCCTTTTGATGGGATTTGTGGACCATAAAAAATCTTTTGATAGAGTGTGACGGGCAATTTGTGAGGATTCTTCGTAAATATGTAAATTAGATTAAATTTGTTCCTAAGCATAGCAAGTGCAAGATTGTTGGTAATGGAGTTCTATCTTGTGAATTTCCAGTGAACAATGTAGTACTCTTAGGGAATGTGTTGTCACCTATATTGTTTATCTTCGTCACGGATTTCTTACTGCATAAAACAGTTTCTGATGGCGGAAAAGGATTGTACTGGATTGGTAATAGGAAATTAGCAGGCCTGAAGTATGCTGATGAGGCTTTTCTTGCTAGCAAAACGCCAAAGGATTTGCAAACCTTGCTCACAAAAATAAATGAAATATCATATGAGGTTGGGCACTAGATAATTACAGGAAAACAGAGATGATCAGAACGGAGAAAGGATAAGTGAGGTGGAATCATTTAAATATTCAGGAACAATGATCTCCAATACAGGGTCGTCAGAATTTGAATTTAATGATAGATTGAGAAAAATCAAACCAGACAATGGCTGTGTTAAGTAAAATTTGGAAATCAAATCGGCGGAAATTATAAAAATCATGCTATATATCAGTTTAGTGAGATCGGTGTTACTCTATGGACATGAGTCATGTTATGACAATGTAGATTTGAGAACAAAGGCCTCCGAAGAATATTGGAAGTTAAATAGAATGAAAGGATTATAAGTGAAACTATATGAGAGATTAAATAAATGCCACATATAGATCAGATCATGGTGAGGTGTAGATGGAGATACTTTGGTCATGCTCTTCGCACTCCATAAGGAACTAGAAGAGCTTGAAGACCCAGGCCTGCATGGTTGAGGCATATGAAGCTAGAAGTAGAAGATGATGAATGGAGAATTATTGATTTAAAATCTTAGGATAGACATGACTAGCGAAATCTAACTGGGGTCCTTTACGTCAATAGGCGTAGGAGATGATGATGATGATGATGATGATGATGATGATGATATTTACGTTATTTTCTATCAACAGTAATCTTTACAAAAATATATTTAGGTTAGTATTGAAGTCTTTCATCCCCAATTTTTTCCAATATTAATAATAGAGCATTTTTTAAATTAAATATTTACAACTATTAAAACTACGAAAATGATTTAGCAGCGGTACGTTAATGGGAATTTTTATATTTCAGGATGATATATGGTTAAACTGTAATGGCTTCTTCAATAATGCAAATTTCCAAGTACATACCTTGAAATGGCGATAATATGGAAAGTTAGCTTTGATTAGAAATAGTAATTTTACGTGAATCCACAAAATATAACTTCACTGTGTTTACAAAACAAACTTTTTGTTTGTTTCCTACATAAATTTCCTCAGTTACTAGGATATTTTAGTAGAGATTACGACTAGCCTGCTATCGTTTTTCAGCGTATATTAAGTAAGGAACCATTAACAAAGCCAATACAATAGACTATGCAGTGAGCAATCAGAGAGATTTATAAAATAGAATCCATGTATGGAAGTTATTAGAAATACAACGTAGGATATTAAAGCTGAAAATTCCTTACTTTCTTATATAAATATTCATAGTGAGTTCCTTCTTTGATGTTTAACAAAATATATATAACGAATTATGAGTTTAAAAGTCCAAGGGAAGATTATGACAGAGTTTCAGTCTGAAAGATTATCTGAGCCCAAAAGATCTGTGAGATACAGACTTGAGAATTTCGGGGATTTTCGTTCATCTAAGAGACTTAGGGCATCAGATTAACTGGAGTGAGTTGGAGAAGACAAAGAATAATGAATGGTTTGACCTCTGACATTTCAGACCCAGTAGTTGCAAGAAGATAAATTGCTTGGACTCGATGTCATCATGCAGGAAATGTTATCCATTCTATTCTCATTACATTCGTAGAAAGAAACTTT
Organism: Palaemon carinicauda; assembly: GCF_036898095.1. NCBI lineage: Eukaryota > Metazoa > Arthropoda > Malacostraca > Decapoda > Palaemonidae > Palaemon > Palaemon carinicauda. The sequence goes on along the minus strand of NC_090743.1, from coordinate 88,004,584 downwards.
CTTTTCTATTCCTATCCTTTGTAATGGCTAGACATGGTTGCACGGAGGACATTGCGGTATTGGTTGCTTGTAGATTAGATAGAAAAATGTGGAGAGTCAGACTCGTAAAATGAATAAATTATACTAATCATCTCCTGATTAACTAATACTTCTTTCTAACACAACTCCCTCTCTCTCTCTCTCTCTCTCTCTCTCTCTCTCTCTCTCTCTCTCTCTCTCTCTCTCTCTCTCTCTCTCTCTCTTTCATCAATATTGACTATTCTATATCAAATTACCGTTTTGTATGCACATGAGGGAAATGATATTTAATGATCACCAGTAATGTAAAGAGAATTGTATAACAACACGTATGCATTAAAATTCGAGTAATTAAAAGATTAAGGTGTAAGCAATACCCATTTCAAGCAACCTCTCGTGTATTCCATCTCATACATATAATTATTGGTTGTAAGGAAACCTGCAGGGAAATTTAAACCACACCAAAAGCTTACGCATCAAATCGGCTTTAATGCTGAATCCACATTACAGAATATTAAAACTGGCCCTTTCGTCTCTCTGAGCTAACGGGGACTTCGAATGTTTATTGGGTTTATCAGAAAAATATCACTTAAGTTATGATAGTGCATAGAATTTTTATTTTCTCGGCTTTATTGGTACAACGAATTAAAGCAGGAATAACAATACCTTATTTTGAAAATGAAACCTAATTTAATGAATTTCTAGTTTCAAAACCATTTCTTAGACAAATTACCGAGAAACGGATGTCAGGAATTTTAAGCCTGTAGAATGATGTTCGTAACAGGTCAGAAAAACTTTGATATTGAATACTAATTAGTTTCATTCCAGAATCCATCGCCTACATATATCAAGTATTTCATGTATCCAAGGAATTAGAAGTATACTCTTTTCTCTTGTAGACTTTGAAAGTGAAAAACTTCATGTTCGAAAATAATATAGATAAAGTAGTTATTTTTTATTCCTTATTATTAATATTATTATAACTAATATTATTAATATTTTCATGAATATTAATGATATTGATAATATTAATATTATTATTGATATTGATACTATCAATATTATTAATATTAATATTAATATTATAAGTGATGATGATGAGGATGACTATTGTTAATGATGATGATGACGATGATTAATAATAATAATAATAATAATAATAATAATAATAATAATAATAATAATAATGATAATAATAATAATAATGATAATAATAATAATAATATTATTATTATTATTATTATTATTATTATTATTATTATTATCATTATTATTATTATCATTATTATTATTATCATAACTAGGTAAGCAACAACCTGCGTTGGAAGAGCAAGATTCTATAAGGCCCTGGGCCCCAGAAGGGAAAAATATCTCATCAAAGAAAGGAAATAAGGGAATAAATACACAATTTAGATAAAATATTCTAAGAACAGTAACATTATGAAGGCCCTTTGCGTCAATAGGCGTTGGAGGAGATGATGATGATGATGATGATAAGCATTTTGAAAACAGATATTTCATGTTAAAGCTATAAAAAGGCATTTGTGTTAGTCTGTTCAACATAAAACATTTGCTACAAGTTTGAACTTTTGAAGGTCTACCGATTCAACAATAAGATTAGGAAGTTCATTCCACAACTGGTTATTCCTGGATTAAAACTTCTAGAATACTCCGTAGTATTGAGCCTCATACTGAAAAAGGCCTGGGTATTAGAATTAACTGCATACCTATTATTACGAGCAGGATGGTGCTTTTCCGGAAGATCTGATTGTAAAGAATGATAAGAATTATGAAAAATCCTATGCAACATGCATAATGAACTAATTGAACGACAGTGTCAGTGATTAATATCATGATCAGAAATAAGGAATTTAAACTAATAGATGCAGTAGATCAGTAAATTCTGTATACTACAGATGTGTATCTGGCCTCTCACCTATGTCTAACTGAACAATTTTCACGAAGTCATACATTAACACAGTAAGTTATGAATAAGGTAAAAAATTAAACTTTCAACGTTGAGTAACGAGCTAATATTGCAGGAAAGTTTATTCCTGCTTTAATATGGAATTATTAAAGGTTATAAATTGTTAGTATTTTCACTTAGGATGGTGCCTTCATTTGTGAAATAATTATGTTATATTTTTTATGTAAGTCATACATAGAATCTTAGGCTTCCACTATTCTACGAGTGTCCGTATTGTTATTATATCATTATGGTTATTAACAAATTGTGATAACAACGAAGTGAAGAATATAATGCCCAACCCAAATCCAAGTTAGTACTTAATAAATTTATGAAGTATTTTAAATTGAAAGAACAACAATAGCTGTTAAAATAGAGATTTGTAGCTCAACTGACTTTATTTTCTTTCAAAATCAGATA
>NC_090743.1:87967180-87987180 GCF_036898095.1 Palaemon carinicauda | reverse complement strand
TTTCTATACGAGGAACATATAGAATTAAAGAAATTACTTAAGAACTCAAGAGAAATGTTAATTTTACATTATATTTTAGCATTGGGATTATCTGCAGTGACAGACCACCGAGGATATCCAACAAATCCTCAATACAGGAGATGATCAATTAATCACTTTTTCACCTTGATATATTTCTTGTTGATCTTAGCGATAATCTCAGCAAAGCGATATATCAGTGAATCAGTCCGATGCATCGTCAAGGAAAGACAATATCGAAAATGGGGATATTTATAACATCCCCTTATCCTAAAGATTAATGACAACAGATAAAAGGGATCTAAATTGTTTTCAGATAATCACCGTTTTTTAATATCCATGATGGGAAGTAATGTCCGAAGAGAGAGAGAGAGAGAGAGAGAGAGAGAGAGAGAGAGAGAGAGAGAGAGAGAGAGAGAGAGAGAGAGAGAGAGAAAACGTATCGATAAAAAGTATACTAATTGTCTAAGTAAGATTGTTATTAAAAGTATCCTCACAATCTAGGCCAAAGAATACATGTAGCAGGATCCAGCATGTTTTATTGATATCAATACACTACCAAATGGCGCAGTGGTAAAATCACACCTCTTCAAGCAGAGAAAGGGAGAACGTTGGAAAGAAACATTCATGATGTTACTTTTCCCTTTTCCTGCCTAAAAAATTTTTTCCTTTGACCTATCGTCCCTTCGGACTGTATTCCACCATACCTGTATTTTCCAGTTTTCTGTTTAATTTTGTTTCCAAATGCTCTAGCAAAGTTTCTCAATGTAAGATTTATAATATTGGCCATTCCTTAGCATAACTCAAATACAACAACGTCTTTCACTTATATATTCAAATATTTCTTCAGACCTAAAGAGATTTAACCTTCCGTGAACCCTCTATAATATATGGATGGTTGCAAAATATCAACTGTTAGAAAATCAATATTATAATGATCTTTATTTTTTTTATCTCTCTCCTTATATCTCTTCCCTAATATATCAACGGATATAAAAGTTAGATTTCACTGTTTTACCTTAAGGAGGTTAAACAGATGGCTAGGTTCAATAAATTTGGAAATCAATTCACCTGAAAATTACATATAAAATTCAGTCTATGGTAAGTCATTGTTGTTACAAGTTTCCTGGACCAGGGTTCGATTCCTGGCCGGTCATAAGCTATTTTCTTTAAGTGGTTCCACCTGGGGTTCTGATCTAGAGGTCGATAAGAGAATCCAAAAATTAATGCATCAAAAATATATGGGTTATTTGAATATGAAAAACACGTATAATGTGAAAAATTTATCAATAATAGAATGCCAAGTACAAATATACCAATTAGCTACGACAGCGAAGATGGGTTGATTTCAATTCTAAGTACAAAAAACCTAAATTCAATAGTTATAAGTTCAGAAGAATTATTATTGACTTTTATCTCTCTTAGTGGTTAAGTGGTAAGTCACTGTTGTTACAAGTTTTCTGGACCAAGGTTTAATTCCCAGCCATTCAAAAGATATATCCATTGAGAGGTTCCGCCCGAGGTCGATAAGATAATCCAGATTTTAGAATATAAAAAATATATGGCTAATTTGAATGTGAAATACTCGTCTGAATATGTAAAATTTATCATTAATCGAATGCTTAGTACAAACATACCAAATAGCTACGATGGGGAAGATCGGATGATTTCAATTCTAAGTACAAAAAATCTGAATTTGACATGCATAAGTGCAGAAAATGTTCATTGACATTTATCTTTCTTTGTTGTTAAGTGGTAAGTCATTATTGTTACAAGTTTCTTCAACCAGGGATTGATTCCCGGCCACTTAAAAGCTTTTGCCTTCAAGTGGTTCCACCTTGGCATCTGATCCCGAGGTCGGTAAAAGAATCCAGACATTAGTGTATCAAAAATATATGGTTGATATGAATATGAAAAACTCGTCTATATATGAAAACTTTATCAATAATTGAATGCCAAGTACAAATATACCAATTAGCAACGATGATGGAGATGGGTCGATTTCAATTCTAAGTACAAAAAACCTAAATTCGACAGTTACAAGTTCAGATGAATTGTCATTGACTTTTATCTCTCTTCGTGGCTAAATGGAAAGTCACTGTTGTTACAAGTTACCTGAACCAGGGTTTGATTCCCTGCTGTTCAGAAGCTAATTTCTTTGAGTGGCTCCGCCTGGGGTTCTGATCCCAAGGTCGGTAATAGAATCCAGACATTAATGTATAAAAAATATATGGCTTATTTGAATATGAAAAACACGTCTGAATAGGCAAAATTTGTCATTAATTTAATGCCAAGTACAAATATACCAATTAGTTACGGTGATGAAGATGGGTTGCTTCCAGTTCGAAGTCCAAGAAACCTGAATTCGACAGGTATAAGTAAAGAAGAATTATCATTGACTTTTATCTTCCTCCGTGGCTAAGTGGTGTCACTGTTGTTACAATTTCCTACACTATGGTTTAATTTCCAGCTAGTTAGAAGCTTTCGACTTTTAGTGGTTCCACCCTTTACTCTGATCCTGAGGTCAGTAAGAGAGTTCAGATATTAATGTATCAAAAATATATGGCTTATTTGAATATGAAAAACACGTCTAAATGTACAAAATTTATCATTAATATAAAGCCTTGTACAAACTTACCAATTAGCTACGATGGTGAAGAGGGGTTGCTTTCAATTCTAAGTACAAAAAACCTGAATTTGACACGTATATGCAGGTATATGTACAGAAGAATTATTATTCATTTTTATCTTTCTTCGTGGCTAGGTGGTAAGTCACTGCTGTTACAAGTTTTCTGGACCAGGGTTTGATTATATACCGGCCAGTCAGAACCTATTGTCTTTGAATGGTTCCTCCTGGGCTCTGATCCCGAGGTCAGTAAGAGAATCAAGACATTACTGAAAATCATATGGCTTATTTGGATATGAAAAATCGGGTCTTAATGTGCAAAATGTATCATTAATCAGATTCATTTCACTTCAAGTTAGCTGATGTGAACTTTTTTTTAAACGGTAGAACAAGCTGAGGATTTATATAGTAGCTCTAGGGATCACTGATGGTATTATACAAAGGATTTCACTTCCATAATAAGAAATCAATGAATCTTTATTTTTGTGAGCTAACTTCATCCAAAGCTGAAATTACGTTTATCAACTCACAATATGACCTGCTCTATTTTGGATCTGCCGGATACCTTCGTAACTTTCAACGATTTACCGAAACTAATGGAGCCAATTGCAACAGGACAAAGTGAGATGTTATTGAGATGCCATGATGACTGTCAATCTGTTTATAGGAGTTACCGAAGCTAAGATAAGATCACTTGTTATCCAAAAATATTTCCATATATATCAGGAAGCTGACCCAGTTTTGTTATATGAAACTAAATATGTATAATAACTGAATGAAAAATTAATTATAATAATTTCAAATATTAGGAAAGTTACAATGCATGACAATATAACAATGGGAGGACAAAGAGAGGAAATTGTTAGAATGTGCTTTTACCATTTTTAAAAAATTGTAATGTCTTTTATCTTCGAGGTTTTATGTAAACGTAAGTTAGCCAGGGCACCAGACATCCGTTAAGATAATACTGCTAGAGATCTATTGGATCCTTTGATTGGCCAAGTCACCCAGTAGTACATTGGATCCCTCTCTCAGGTTATTGATTTTTTTCTTCTTTTGCTTACACCTACACCGGATAGTTTGGCCTATTCTGCCCTGTCCTCATAATCCTGAAAACACAGAGAATACTAAACATATCTTCTCTCAAGGGGTTAACTACTATAGTGTATTTGTTCAGTGGCTACTTTAGTCTTGGCAAGGGTAGGAGAGACTCTTTAACTATGGTAAGCAACACATATAAGAAAAGGACTCTCCAAAATGAAACTATTGTTTTCTAATCTTGTGTAGTACCATAGCCTCAGGACCATGGTCTTTCTCTGTCTTGGGTTCAAGTTTTCTTGCCTGGGGGTACACTCAGGCACAGCAATTCTTTCTTGTTTCAGTTGCTATTCTTCTTCTTTAAGTATTTATCGTTTATATATGATACGGCTATTTAATTATAGATAACGTCCTAAAATATTTTACTTTGATTGTTCATCACCTCTCTTGTAGTTTATGTTTCCTTTTTTTCCTTTCCTCAATAAGGTATTTTTTAGAGCCCTTGTGTTTATAGCATCCTGCTTTTCAAGCTGGGGTTGTAGCTTAGCTTATAATAATAATAATAATAATAATAATAATAATAATAATAATAATAATAATAATATAATAATAATAATAATAATAATAATAACAATAATAATAATAATAATGATAATAATAAATAAAAGAATAAAAAAACAAGAAAACAACATTAAATATCAAATAGCAAGAACAAGAGAAAAAGAAAAAGGAAAAGAAAAAGAAAAAGGAAAAGAAAAAGAAAGAGATAGAGAAAGAGAAAAAGAGAAAAATTAAGAATAAAAGACATAAAAATAAATAAATAATTAATAATAATTAATAATAAATAACAATAACAATAACAATAACAATAACAATAATAATAATAATAATAATAATAATAATAATAATAATAATAACAACAATAATAATAATAATAATAATAATAATAATAATAATAATTATAATAATAATAATAATATACATTTTATCACAATAATTAATATAGATTTAGATTTTACTTCATTATTGTAGCATTCGGATAATCTACTATGAATACCCAGAGAAAATTCCGAAAATCTTCAGTCATTTAGTCTTGATTTTTTTTCTTTTTTAGGGGGGGGGGGGGCCCTTGAGGGGGGGGGGGGCAAGTTTATCTTAATAACAATCTCAGTCAAGCGAGATATCAGTGAATCAATCTGAATGGGAGCATTCATGACGTTTCTTTATCCCGAAGATTTGTGATAGCATATCGATGGGATCTAATTTATTTTCATCTATACACCATTTTTCAAAAACTATGAAGGGAAGTGGTATGTCCTAACAGCTTGAGAGAGAGAGAGAGAGAGAGAGAGAGAGAGAGAGAGAGAGAGAGACGAGAGAGAGATCGGTAAAATGTATGTCAATGGTCTAAGTAAAATCGTTATAGGAAGTCGTTACCATATAGACCAAAGGATGTATGCAGCAGTATCCTCCATGTGTTTTTTTTATGTCAATATAATAACAGAGGGTGCAATGGTTGAATCACATATTTTCAAGAAGAGAAGGAGAGGAGCTGAAATAGAAACATTTGCTTAAAGGGGACCAATGTCACTTTTCCCTTTCCTTTTCTTGTGTGCTATCTTCTCTGTCTTTCGGCTTAACTGTATTTAGTAGTGTTCTTTTTTTTTTATTACGAAAGCTCTATCTAAGTGGTTCAATGTTAAATTTACGATATTGTGCATTCCTTAGTCAAACGCAAATTCAGTAACCTCGTTCAGTTCTCTATTAAAAAAAGGAGGGAATTAAATATTATACGAATTCTCTATATAGATGGTCCCAAAATAATAATTGTTAAAAAACATCAATATTATTATGATTTTTTTATATCTCTCATTATGTCTTCTCCGTAATAATATTGACGGCTATAAAAGTCTGATTTCGCTGTTTCACCTTCTGGAGGTTGAACAGATGCAGATAATGGCGAGGGATTTGAGATGGCGTTCAAATGGAATTCAGTAGAGCGTAAATGCTGTACCAAACACAGAGAGAGAGAGAGAGAGAGAGAGAGAGAGAGAGAGAGAGAGAGAGAGAGAGTAAAGCACCTTGACTTTAGTCATTTTTATTGTTAATAAGGAAAAAGAAAATATTCAAAGATATTCAATATGAATTTGTAATTAAAATCAAGCTACGACAGAGTAATAAAAGAAGAAAGATACTTTACAGAGAATTAATAATTCCTTCTTCTATTGCATTGCTTTAGTATCTTAAAAAATTTAAGATCATCATTTGAAAAGCAGTAGACTCATTCTATATCAACGTATCTTACGTATACATAAAATGAAGTTTGTAGTTAAGTGGGTTCTTTGATACAGTTTAATTTTTGGATTAGTTTCTTTTATATTTTTCAGATATTTTTATATTATCTTGCGCATTGGTCAATTATCCAGCTCCGTGATATTTCGGGTTATAAGTCAGGTCTCATTTATCTATTGCAGTGGTATTTGTATTAATTTATGTGATTTATTAATAATCAAGTTTAATTCAAATATTTTTAAATTAACCAGTTTAGTAATATATGGAGTCCTGTTTGATGTCCCCTATATTTAATCAAGAGGTATATCCCTTCATTGAATTGACCCACTTTTGAAGTTCTATGATATTTTGTTTATTTATTTATTAAATTTTTTACTTGTAAGATTAACAAAACTTTTAATCCAACCTATCTCCCAAGATGCGACCCACAGAATCAAACATCATGTTTTAGAGATACTTTTAAAATTTACTCAGAATTTTTCAAAAAATACTATAAATTTTCTTAAAATAGACATATATTAATTTAACACTTAATGTCCAGTGTGTTATTTGTTTCACTTATCGTAATCATTTGCCCTCTTCTCTGTCGATTTTTTTCCATGCAAACAACCAGAGAATGTATCTATTTTAATGTTCTTAAGATATGTTATTTTGATTGTTCATTATTTCTCTCTTATTCTTTTTATTTCCTTATTTCATTTTCTCACTAGGCTACTTTTCCCTGTTAGAGACCTCGGGCTCATAGTATCTAAACTATGGTATTCCAGAATTTAGAGAATTAGAAATGGAAACCCAGAAAAGTATTCTATCCACTAGATAGAGAGAGAGAAAAAAAAACGATAGAGATAGATGATAAATTATGTAGCTGCCGATCATTCACTTTTTGTAACCAATGTATATCTCTGCCACATTTTCTATCCACCTCATAAACATTCATTTTCAAAGGCTTATAATTTAACGCAAAAACAAGTAGTAGTGCATTAGTGAGGGTCTGATTTATCCTGGGGATGTCCTGGGATACAACATTTTTCCGAGTCTTCCCTTCGATTTTTACCCACATGTACAGTAGCAAATCTCAGTCATCTGGGATGAAATGTGATTAAATAAATATTATCTATTGTTCATATTTACTTAATGTGAAACATAGGTAGTAGGTTAGCCAAGGCACCAGCCACCCATTGAGATACTACCGCTAGAGAGTTATGGGTTCCTTTGACTGGCCAGACAGTACTACATTGGACCCTTCTCTCTCGTTACGGTTAATTTTTCCTTTGCCTACACATACACCGAATAGTCTGACCTATTCCTTACAGATTCTACTCTGTCCTCATACAAAGGACAACGATGAGCTTACCAAACAATTATTCTTCATCCAAGGGGTTAACTACTGCACTCTAATTGTTCAGTGGCTACTTTCCTCTTGGTAAGGGTAGAAGAGAGACTTTAGCTGTGGTAAGCAGCTCTTCTAGGAGGAGGACACTCCAAAATTAAACCACTGTTCTCTAGTGTTGGGTAGTGCCATAGCCTCTGTACCATGATTTTGCACTGTCTTGGGTTAGAGTTCTCTTGCTTGAGGGTACACTCGGGCACAGTATTCTATCTTGTTCCTCTTCCGTTTCGTTTTGTTGAAGTTTTTATAGTTTACTTAGAAAATATTTATTTTCGTGTTGTTGCTGTTCTTAGAATATCTTTTTTTCTCACTATGCTATTTTCTCTGTTGGAGCCCTTGCGCTTATAGCATCTTGCTTTTCCAACTAGGGTTCTAGCCTAGCAAGAGTTAATAATAATAATAATAATAATAATAATAATAATAATAATAATAATAATAATAATAATAATAATAATAATAAAATAATAATAATAATAATAATAATAATAATAATATTTATGATCATAATTAAAGCAAATTCTATCTATCAATCTAAGAGAGAAGTACCAAAATTTGTATTTTCATATACACACAATAATAAAAGAAATAAAACATGCAGTTTACAGAATTCAGATACACAGAGAGAGAGAGAGAGAGAGAGAGAGAGAGAGAGAGAGAGAGTATACAGTGGGCATCTGAGGTGAGGCTTCCTTTTAAATTCAGATCCTCCCGGAAGTTTTCATCCTGTTTGTAATACTAGGCATGCAGTTAATTCTAATATCCATGGCTTCTCCATCATAAGGCTCAATACCGCACAGTATTCTAGAAATCTTATTCCATCTGTGACCAAGCAGTGGAATGATCTTCCTAATAGGGTAGTTTGATCGGTTTAACTTTAAAAGTTCAAATTGACACCAAAAGTCTTTATATAGAACAGGGTGACATAAGTCTATTTATAATTTATATATGAATTATATATTTTGATGTTGTTACTAGTTTTGAATATTTTGTTTCAATTGTTTATTATTTCTCATATATTTCTTTATTTTATATCCTCAGTGGGCTATAATAATAATAATAATAATAATAATAATAATAATAAACCCCCCCGGACTAATGAAATATTTTTTTGTAGCTTCCTTTTGACTTCCTGAATCACATTTTAGATGATAACAAGAACGGATCTCAGGGCAATTTATACATACTGAGCATTATATCAAAGATCATCACGAAAGCTATGAATATGAAACAAATGGGTATTGATGAGAAAATATGTGAATAAGCTTTGAAGGTGGCATATATTTATAAAGAATTTATACAAAAGAAAATTGAATGCTATAATTCACTTTTGCATACTCTCATTAGCTGACGGTTCCAATTATTTTAGATATGAGATAAGTCATTGTTGCTTTAAATATGTAATCTTGTAATTTTCCTTTTCCGTTTTATGCTAAAGTTTTTCAAGAAGTACTAAACTAATTAAAAGAATCTATCATACAAAACAAAAGCTCTCAAGAATTGAACGAAAAAAGTGCAAGAATTTACGCCTATTAGTAATCAAATCTACATCTAAATACTAGTAAATTGTATATCATTCATACTACGAAAATAAAACATTGACCATTTACAGCTTTTTCGGATATGAGTAATGCCAGTGAGAGGCTAGTCCATCTACATGAGATTTGAGATCATCGTCAGGCAGAACCTGTAGAGTCTGCTTCTAGAATAACTGAAATATGCTAAAAAATTCCAAATTAAGTTCAGGAAAAAACAAGAATTCCGCCGCAGATGTAAGCAGATTCACAATGAAATTGAATCACGGACATTCTCACTCTCGGCCAGTCAAGCTATATCTGTTGCGGAAAAGTGATTTGAATGGAAGAAAGTTGCTGAAAAAAAAAATATATTTTTTTTTGATAATTGCTTTTTCTGCACAACGTAGGATAAAGTTTCCATTTTAAAAGCTGGCATTCCTAATAAGCTGGAAACAACTTCCTTTGAGCGAGATGGGGGCAGTGAATTAAACAGGTAGCAGAAGAGAATAAACATGAGGCATCTGTGCTGTATGAGAGGTTATGACCTGTTTCCATGTGAAGCGATGTATCAATCTAAGTGCTGAAATAAATAGATACATATATATATATATATATATATATTATGTATGTATATATATATATATATATCATATGTATATATATATGTATATATATATATATATATATGTATATATATAAACACACACATATGTATATATATATATATATATATATAAGATACTGGAATCGTTAAGTAACCTCAGTATTGTCAGGTGTATGAGGATAGAGCAGAATATGGAGTGTGTACACCTGATTATTCAGTACATATGTAGGCAGAATATATATATATATATATATATATATAACACACTCATATGTATATATATATATATATATAATACATATACACATATGTATATATATATATATATATATATAATACATACACACACATATATATATATATATATATTTATATAAGATACTGGAATCGTTAAGTAACCTCAGTATTGTCAGGTGTATGAGGATAGAGCAGAATATGGAGTGTGTACACCTGATTATTCAGTACATATGTAGGCAGAAGGAAAATGAGCCGTAATCAGAGAGAGGAGTACAATATAGTACTGTCTGGCTAGTCAAAGGACCATATAACTTTTTAGTAGTATCTCAATGGGTGGCCGGTGCTCTGTCTAACCGTGACTCGGAAGAGTATTGGATTTCCTCGCTAAATTAAAATAAAACTCGCCCAAAAGTACATCAATCAACAATTATAAAGATAACTAAAAAAAGGAAAGTCACTCTGTAAAAAGTTTTATACGAATTTTAAAACTATAATCCTTACCTCTCTGGAAATTTTCTGATTTAGCTCTAGTACAATAGGTTTCAGTATACCTCTTATATTTTTTTATTCTGTTTAAAAACAGCAGTCACTTCATCAATCACATTGTTTTATTTCGTTTATCACAATGCATAATGTTTTGTCGTGCAGCGGGTTGTAACCTGCTTGATAACATTTTGTTAATGAGAATAATGCATGGAAATTCTAAAATGTATTTGTACTTTGAGGAATCATACAGATTTTTGTTTATTCAACTAAATGTTCACAGATGAAATAAAAAGACTATGTTAGATTCAAATTGAAAATGGTAACTTTTAAAAGGAGGGATAGATAGAAACATATAAGCAGCATGTAATTATTACAATTTAGTACTACATTTAATAATTCTTAAAAGCACCTCAAATTTACAAGTAAACACTGAAAATCTGATTGTTCGATAAAATAACAAATCATTAGTGAGTAACTTACTAAAAAAAAGATATTATTTAGGTCACTGGTTGTCCTGTATATGTTTAGCAATTGTATTCTAAACAAGAAAAAAAAAACAGTAAATTTTTTGTAAGGATAAGAAATAAACAAATACTTATGTATCACACAAGACCTGTATGAGCTACTATAAAGAAGCATTCCTTATGATAATAAAAACAATTGGATTAAGATTAACATCGTTAACACTTGCCCCCCCCGGAAAAAAATGATATCCTTTATATTTGAGTCAGAATCAGACTCTTTTCTGTCTTAGTATTCATTAACATTAATATGGATCTTTACGTCGATTAGACTTATCTTACAACATATTTTATGCTTACTTTATCATGAACTATTATGTTTTATTGATAAAAACAATAGTCCTTTGGAAAGTGATTTAATACGTGATCTAATTAGATGAATATTAATTAAGTAAATCCTATTACGTCAAAAGTGTCTTTCTGATTTACATATTGTTCGTATGTCTACTAAAGCATTTTTCAGCCAGAAAAAAATAAATTATTGCTAATTTTCCAATAATGGAAAACACCGATAAAATTTTAAAACCAACTTTACACTTATATACATTTTTTCCCCTCAAATAAAGTTTTAAAATAGCTTATCAACAATCAGTAGAAGACTTTACTCAATGCATTGTCGTATTCATTCTGAAAATATCTAATTGTCAAAACAAGATAATTTCCTCACCTATATACCCCTGGGGGGGGGGGGGGGGCTTAAAATATAAGGATCAGAATACACAAATAGTTCTAGTCAAAAAAATATTCTCATAATGAAATAATGTGAGTTTTCTGTATGGGATAAATACAATCACCTTATTGCATCTAAGCAAAAGGCAGAATAACAGGATCAATCTACAATGATTAAAAATTTCATAATAAGAAAAGTGATTATTATTATTTATTCAATCTATCGCAAAATCTTAAAATTTTATTCACCAGCCTTTCATAAAAGCCGTAAAAATATCCAAATCACGCTATTTTTCTTCGGTAGTATTTAATATTCTAAACTTGTGATGTATATTCATATATGAATTCCAAGTTATCAAAAGTATCAGCAATTTACCTTGGTAACGGATAGGATGTAGAAGCAGTTGGTCTAAGATTTTATTATGTTTTAATGTTAAATGTGATAAAATAAACTTGTTTACGAGTGTTTCTTAATTGCTCGTATTTCATTCATTCGTTTTAGTCAAATTTATCATGCACACTGAAATTTAGATTATCATCTATTTACTGTATGAATTTTCTACCCTATTTGGCAGATATGCGCCAACCATGATATCCTCGCCTCCACAAACTGAAAGATACTTCATCAAGAAATATAGGTAGTTTAGATGTATGTTTACTTTTTAGGAATCATTAAAAACACCGGAAAAAGGTTAAAATAGTATTTAGGAACATTCCATCCAATAGCAAAGTAAACAATATAGATAAATATATAAAAGAATAAAGTGGAACATATCTATCCTAAAAGTCTGTCATGTTTGATTACAAGATTGTTGCCAAGAACTTATTTAAAAAGTAAAAGAAACAGAGAGAAGAATCCAAATCAAGAGAGCATAAAATAGTTAGACAAGAAGAAAAGAAACGAGGGGAATGTGGTGAAAATTTATTAGACTAAAAATAACGAGTTATTATTATTACACTCTTGTAAAAAGGTGAATATTTCTTTTTACACAGATTGGGTTTTGAATGAGGTATTTCTAGGCTGGAAATAAGTCAGCATTTATTTATTTTTTCCGGGAGAGGGGGAATGATATCTGCTAAAGATTTCGCAGCTGATTTTTATGAACCAAATTATATGTTACAAATATTTTTCACAATATTTTGTCAAATATGTATCATAAGATATTTGAGCTACTATTTCATATTTAAAAGAAAATATGAAAATAAATATTAATCTATCTAAACAAAATACACAGAATTTCGTTTTAGAAATACAAGTAATATTGTAACACAAAATGTTTAAAACTGAATTTACGGAAGTTTTATCTTGATCCATAGGTAGTGGTTTCTGTCCATAAAAAAATTAATGGTTATGAAAAATATAAGTTGAGGAAACTTTCTTTGATTTTATTCCCGTATCTTTGCAAACCCTAAGATACTGAACGTGCAAAGCTGTTACAAAGATTTAGGATGTCTATATTTAAACAACGAGTTTCTAGTCATTTTTCATGTGAAGATTGGTTACTAGAGCCCGATGTGAATGAATGGTTTCTAAGATATTCATTGGTATAGAAGGATTCATATATATAAAAAAAACTTGTAGTATTATCAAATAGAATAAAAATAGTAAAATAAAATCAGAAGTTGCAGAAGAATAGTATGGATTCGCAAAGAGGAAAGGTACCAGAAATGCAATAATCATCATGCGAATGTTAACATAGGCCAATCGAAGTACAGAAAGATGTTTTTATCTGTTTTATGCACTGTGAATAGAAATTTTATACAGTTGGACACTACCAATTTATAGAAATTTTAAAAAGCTCAATTTTTTTACGGCAAGGGCATTCGGCTAATTATTATTATTATTATTATTATTATTATTATTATTATTATTATTATTATTATTATTATTATTATTATTATTATTATTATTATTATTATTATTTGCTAGGCTACAACCTTAGTTGGAAAAGCAGGATGCTTTAAGCCCAGGGGCTCCAACAGGTAAAATAGCTCAGTGAGGATAGGAAACAAGGAAAAATAAAATATTTGAAGAAGAGCAACAATATTAAATAAATGTCACTTTATAAACTATAAAAACTTTAATAAAATAAGAGGAAGAGAAATAAGATATAAAAGAGAACAGTGTGCCCGAGTGTATCCTCAAGGAAGAGAACTCTAACCCAAGACAATGGAACACCATGATACAGAGGCTATGGCACTACCTAAGATTAGAGAACAAAGGTTTGATTTTGGAGTGTCCTTCTCCTAGAAGATTGATTGATTGAAAGTTTTCTGGGATCTTGACATATAAGGTCATTGACGCCGATATCATTTATCATATATGAAAAATAAAAAAGAGAATTCAATTAAAACCATAAAAGTTAATAGGTCATTATATTAGTTAAATAGTTTTCAGATGACCTGCTTCTGAAATAAATCTAAAAATGCCGCTCGCATAGTAGGAGACGACATGTCCGAGAATATTGGCAAGGATGAACCTGCCATCCTCACTTCGATCCTCAAATAGATATCTATTTCTCAAGTTATTATAATGAGAGCATTCGGTCAACAAATGCATCACTGCTAAAGGCACTAAATAGTCGTCACAATACAGTTGGTGTTGGCCCTTCAGCAGAAACTCGTCTGTCAGCCGTGTGTGACCAATACAGAGACGACAAAGAGTCGTCTCCCATTTTCGGGGTATCATGTTATACCTTCTAGGTGATAGAATATTTGTTACTTCCCTCATTTTATACCCATCTAGACTATCCCAGTGCTGTTGCCATTTATTACAAACCAATTTCTTGATGTAAGGTAGGAAATCATTACAGGGAATGGGATACCTCCTTGGTAGCAACTCAGATGCCGCATTCTTCGCCAGTAAATCTGCCTTCTCATTCCCAGACAGACCTACATGTGCCGGAACCTCTCTGCCCAATAATAAAAAAGCTATTCTAAAATCTTTAAAAATAGAGGGTTACTAGTATTAAAAACTTCTAAAGCTTGAAGAACTCTCCTAGCATCACTAAAAAATGTAAAATTACCCTCCTTTTCCAAAGCTATTTTCTCAATAGCGGTTAGTATGCCATACAGTTCGGCAGTAAATATGGAAGCTGTTAGAGGATGTGCACCTCTACAATTAAAATCATTACTATGTACTCCAAATCCAACGCCAGCATCAGATTTGGAGCCATCAGTATATATAAAAGTCGATCCCCTATGTTCTGCAACATGTTCCATAAAAAAAAGAGACCTGGATTCTAAGTCAGTCATATTCTTCTTGACTCCAATAAAGTATTTACAAAAAGATACGTCAGGTAATTTCCATGGAGGCGTTGATGATACCTTGAATGGAAACACCTTAATTCTAATTATATCCAGATTGTTTAGTAATTGTTTCACCCGAAACTCAGAAGGTTGAGGAGATTTTGGGTGCAACTCAAAGTATGTTGAGTGCCTTATAAGGCTTGCAATCTGAAAGGCTAAAGAATTAGGGAGTCTTTGCAATCTAAACCAACACCAAATAATAGCAGAAATTCGGTAAAGGTCTAGAGGTAACTCTCCAGCATCAACAAAGAGACTTGTGATAGGCAAGGTTCTAAACGCTCCTGTGGACAATCTAATACCAGCAGGATGTATAGAATCTAATATTTTTAACCGGCTTGGGGTGGCTGAGGAGTATATTTTGCATCCATAACTAATTTTGGAAAAAAATCTAGTCCTTGTATAATTTTAAAATAGTATTGCGGTCTAGCCCCCATGATGTATGGGACATTTAGCTTTTAATGCTTTTAAGTGAGAAACCCATGTAAAACAATCAAATATCAACCCTAAAAATTTAGCTTCACCTGCACACGGGATCCGTTGACCTTTGATGTATATATCCGGGTCTGGATGTACTCACCGGATATGACAGAAATGGACTATTGTAGTTTTACTTTTCGAGAACTTACATTCATTCATATTGGCCCACTGGATAATTTTATCAATAGAGAGTTGTATTTTCCTCTCAACCATTGCCATTCTAGCTCCAGCAAATGATATGGAGACATCATCCATAAATAATGTTGTGAGGACATCCCGGGGAATGACTGAAGATATCCCTTTAATTGCTAGTGCAAAAAGAGTTACACTCAGCACACTACCCTGAGGAACTCCTCCTTCCTGACACTTTCTCTCTGATAGAGTTTCCCCCACTCTCACTTGAAAAACTCTATGTGAAAGAAATGACTGAATAAATAGTGGCAGCTCTCCTCTCAATCCCAAGTCATGAATTGTTTTAAGTATACCATATCTCCATGAGGTATCATATGCCTTTTCAAGGTCATAAAAGACTGTCATATGGTGCTGTTTGGAATTAAACGCTTCACAAATAGAGGACTCAAGTAGTATCAACACATCAGTCGTTAAGTGCATTTTTCTGAATCCGCATTGAATGGGTGATAAAATACCCTTCTTTTCAAGGAACCACATCAACCTTGCTTTGACCATCTTCTCCATGATTTTACGTAAACAAGATGTCAATGTAAATAGGTCGATAGTTTGCTGCTAAAAACTTGTCCTTACCGGGTTTCAAAAATGCTAAAATAATGGCTAGTTCCCAAACACTTGGGTAACTACGATTATGCCATATTCTCTCAATAATGCTCAAAACTTAAAACTTTATATTAAAAGGTACATGTTTAATCATTGCATATGGAATTCCATCAGGTCCAGGGGCTGTATCGTTACAAGTGGCAAGTGTCGAATCATATTCTCTTTCAGTAAAAGGAGAATTATATGACTCTTCCCTTCTTGTTGCAAAATTTAAAATTTTCTTTTCTTCATTGCGCCTATACTGGTAACCAGGAGCTGCTACACTCTTGCAAGATATATTTGAAAAATGATTAGCCAGTGCATTGCAAATATAATTTGCCTTAGTCACATACTGAACATTCACTTTCAGCACTGGAGGTGGGTTTGGGGTGAATTTGCCGGCAATCTTCTTTATTTTCCTCCATACAGAAAAAGGTGGTGTTCTACTGTTAATGGAGGAAACAAAAAACATCCATGACTGGCGCCTAGCTTCTTTCATGGCACGACGGAACTGTGCTCTAAATTTCTTGTATATATTTAAATTCTCATCAGTTTGGTGTCTACGCAATCGTGTTAGGGATCTTCTTGTGGTTCTATGCAGGGCCGTTAGTTTTGAAGACCACCAAGGGACTGGTAGTCATTTGAATAACTCTGATATTTTGAAAATTAAATTGACTCCTGCTGTATGGAGAATTCCATTCAGTAAATCTATGGCATCATCAATATTTTCAACCAGTTCTGCATACCCATCCATTTCACTTAGCTCACAAAATTTCTCCCAGTCCGCATTGTCAAGATTCCATCATGGTGATCTCTGTGAAGGTGGACCATTGTTGGTGTTTATAATGATTGGCGCATGATCACTAGTATGCCAAAAATCTAATGTCCTCCAATCGAAATCAAGAAAGCAGTTAGAGTTGGCAATTGAAAGGTCAATGCATGACAAGGTACCTGTCTGAACATGGAAGTGAGTAGGCTTTCCTGTATTAAGGAGTCCGACATCCTCATTTCCACACTAGATGAGATGATATTGCCCTTTGTGTTTGCCAAAACCTCACCCCATAAAGGATGTCTACCATTCATATCTCCCAGTAAGAGAAAAGGTTGAGGGAGTTGTTGAATGACCTCTACTATATCGTCATATAGAATATTATCATTTGGAGGTAAATACAGAGAGCATATTGTATATTTTCTCCCTATATCAATTTGTACAACCACTGCCTGCAGGAGTGTACGAATAGATAAGGGTATTTGGGGAACATCTCGACGAACGTATGTGAGACTTCCGCCATGGCTCCCTGCTTGTTGATTTTGTGGTGTTCTCTAGCTAACATACTCTCGAGGACTCGAAGTGTTAGCATCAAGCTTACTTTCCTGTCGACATACGATTATGGGGGAATGTTCATGAATTAGGAGCTTAAATACTTAATATTTGGCCTTGAACTATGGTTTATTTCTTGGAAGAACTTTTGGATGAAGTCTTACCAATAATAATTTTTTACAACACTATTTCCTGGTGGTTTTATTAGAGAGGGTCTTGATAAATTGGGTTTTGTGTTTATTATTTTTATTTTGTTCTTTTGATCTAATTCATGCGGGGGATGATGGACCTCAACTCGAATTTCTGATTTATTTAAATTGTCTTCTGGTTGATCATAAACATCAATAGACAAAATATCATACTTATTTGATATCATAACTCTAATATTCCTTATGGAAGGGGGTGAGAGAGATGGAGGTCTCTCTCTTATACGATTAATAGGTTGTGAGTTACCAGGTTTTTGTACATTCCCAACTTCAGGTACACCTGATAACTTGGTTTCAGGTGGAATCTCCATTAAATCAGGCAAGGATATGGCCTGTGAGATGTTAGTACTATCCTTTGCAATGGGTGACAAAGGTTTGATAGTGGTGGGCAATGTCTTTTTGTTAACACTCGATGATAAATCTTTAGGAGAAGATATTTTTGTCTTATTATACAGCACCTTATCAGTGGATGGTGAATTCCTTTTTCGAGAACTACCTACAGTAGTAGATGGGTGAAAGGATTCCCGAGGAACTTTTCTCCTGTTTTTAATGTTTTTGCATAGGTATTAAATCTATTTAATAATCTCTTGGCATGCCCCACGCTTACATGTTCAATAATTGATTTATTGAGGGCAGCCTCTTCTAATTTATAAAACTGGCAGCTCCTATCATTAGATTTATGATTAGAGTTGCAGTTTAAGCACCTTGCCTCAAGTGTACATTCTCCATGGTAAACATTGGAACACGTATTACAAATTTTATCAATCTTGCAAACTTTGGAAGGATGCTCAAATTTAAAGCAATTATAACATTGCAGTGGCTTCTGCTTAAAAGGTTCAACTCTAATCCTTTCATTTTCTATGTCTATGCGGAAGGTACATCAGCATCCTGGAAAGTAAGAACAATCATTGATGTTCCAGGTACTTTATGTACTTTCCACATTGATAGTGAACACATAGCCAATATCTCCCCTTCGGTAAATTCATACAGAACCCTATTGAAAACCACTCCGCTTCCATAGCTAACGTTTCGATGGGGTTCAATGTCCAATTTTATATCATCATTTACTGTCTTCAAATTGGACAATACAACAGACTGTGTGTATGACTTGGCCTTTATCAAGTAACTTTTCTTACCGAATCAAGATATATCTCCAGGTGCGATCGTTCCTACCTTCCTCTGAAGAAATTTGCAGATCTTGAAATAATTTTCCGTACCTCCTGTAGATTGAGCAAGAAGCCCCATTGGTGGTTTTGGCTTTCTTTGGGATGGCATATCTACCTCTATATCTTTATCAACCCGGTCTGCTGGTCTGTACACATCCAGGTCTTTAGGTGTCCCATCACACAGAGCACCCTTAATACTCATATTACCTACTTTAATATTAACAATGTTACGGCTTGCATTAAATGCTTCCTCTTGACAATTAAATGATAACCAAGAATCCCAATTATCATCTTGAAGTTTCATTCTGATTTCTTTTATTAATCCGTAGCACTCCAATATTTTTATGTAGCACATCATGATTAGTTTCTAATGGGATATGGGTAACGTGCAGGACATTCAATTTTCCTGTGTTCCCCAAATTACCCTTTTTTCGAATGTTCAAAGAATAGTCCTTTTTAGTTCCTACGCCGTCAACGGAATTTTCTTTAAATGAATTGCAAGAGGTCGTCAACAATGCCGAGGGCGAGTCAGCATATCCAGGGGATGGGTGGGGGTGTCACTGTCACAAGAATCCATAAGAAAAAAGAAAAGAGAAGTGCAATATTTTAAACAGTTTGACTCATCTGCTTGAGAACATTCAGGCATCACATGTTGGGAAGGAAATTTGCACTCTCCACTACCGGCACAATGAGAGTATACTTCCCAGATGGTCCACTCCATACCCTACCCGAAGGATAGCACCAAAACAGATATAGAGGCACAGGTGTACGCTGAACCCGCCTGGTAGGACTGAGATCAAGAAACTATGGAATCATCCTCCCCATATCTGTATTGATGAGTTTCCGGCCAAAAGCCGAGAGTCCTACCCCAAGCATTGGATCCCCCTGGATTCCAAAGACCCAACACTTGAGAATAGTTCCGCCAAAAAGGTTCAAAACATCTTCGGAATGGCTGAGATCATCCAATACTCTCACATATAGCTTTGAGCACAAATACCTCCCAACCGCGACACCTTTCCCATTCATCATAGAAGGCAGCAATAACGGATGTAGAAACATCCACCGAAGTGGCAATAACAGATGTAGAAATATCCACGCCATAAAAAAGACATACATATATATGAAAATATATACACATATACATATGGGAAATTTTTCTCATAGGGTTGGGACAGCAACATGAAAGAAAGTTTATAAAAGGAGGTCAAAGAAATATTGAGAAAAAGAAAAAGATGACAGAGAAATTTAGATTCGAACGGGGGGAGCAATTTCCCCAAGTTCGAGAGCCCTCTTGCCCGTCACCAAGTTTTAACACGGGAATGGTATACCGCGCTAAAGCTCAATGACTTCATCTA
>NC_090743.1:87952180-87959680 GCF_036898095.1 Palaemon carinicauda | reverse complement strand
GATTGTGTGGAATATTTCCAAGATAGTATACGAGTGAGTTTCGGTGATTTAGGTAATCGATTCTCTTGGTGACTAGGCTAAGATGCTTATGGAGCCTTAGTATACTTTTTCATACTCCCCGGTTGCTTTCTTTTCTTCGGAGAAGGTCTGCAATCCCTTTCCCTCTGTTTAAGCCTTGGGCTTATCCCTAAGTGGTTTTTTCCGAATTTATTTTCGATAAAACTATACTGGGATGTTACTGTACCTTCCTGTTCCAGTAAGTCTGGTTCAAAGAGGGACAGAACAACAGAGTTTTTTAGTCTGAGTCTGTGTTTGTCTGGCTTGGGGTAGAGTCTCCCTCGCTGGCCTGACACAGACAAAGGTGGCTTAGCCTCCTTAGGTCACTACCGAAGGTTTCTGTGGATATGATTCCTTCTTTTGTGATCTACCAGACTAGTCCTTGTTGCTGTTCTCGGGGAGGATAAGTTTCTTTCCCTGGGAGTGGCAACACCTTCCTTGCTTTGGTGCTCTGGGAGCTGGCAAGTATTGCTGGCCTCCCCCCTTGGATCTCCCTTAGGATAAGATAAGTTTCTTGGCTGCGGGTGATCCGTCACTAAAGCAAGGTTGGTAGGACCCTCTTTTGTCCCTTCCCCCTCTATCTCCGTAATGGCCTAGCCATTACAGTACTGTACGTCGTTCTACATCTGGACCTAGAATAGATTAGGATGTGGAATTGACTTAGCCCCCTGCCGGCCGGCAGAGCTGCCGGCCGGCAAGGGTCTTATATTTTGAGTGCTGCCCGGACCTCCCTTGGTCCCTCATCCATGCCTGCCTGTAGAGCCAGACGGCATTGGTCAGGAAGCCTGAATTATATTCTCCCCTTCCTTATATGCACTCTTTCGGATTGCCGGGCTTGGAGGTAGTGTACTCTCTTATCCCGACATCCATCCTATTTTTCTTCTAGTGCTGTACCCGACCCGGCTGCCGGCCTATGAGGCCGGCAGCCGGGCGGGTGTAGTCCTTTGGTTCTTTTGCTGCCGGCTGGCATCGGTCCTGTACCTTTGCCAGCCGGCTAATGTCAGCCCTTGTCTGCCGGTCACCAAGAGTGTGGCCGGCAGCTGGGCACTACCTTGTGTAGTTGCCGGCCGGCAGCCATTGCCGGCCGACATTGGCTGTTGCCGGCCGGCAGTTACTGCCAGCCGGCACATGCACTTGAACCAGAGTTCTGCCGCCTTATAGCTTTTAAGTAGTATACTTTAAAGCTAGTTATGGTGTGTGCCGGCCGGCAAGTGCCGGCCGGCACGTATCCTCCTATACTGTACTAGTATTCTTCAGTATAACATATACAGTAAGAAGAAAACTATGATATGGGTTTTGGTACAGCACTGTGTGTTCTAACACTTTTGTGTTTTCTTGCACAGTCCTTTGCTGTTGCCCTACAGATAGGAAAGTGAGTTCTTTCCTGTCTATTATCCAGGATTTTAAAATCATTGCTTAGGTGTGAGCTCCACCTGTTTCCTTTGGAAACCTTGCATTGGTTACTCAAGAAGAGATTAACCATTTGATTTTATTATCTGGAAGGCTGCAACAATGGGTTGTGAGGGAAACACAAGTGTGTGTCTTTCCTTTATGAATTGTTATGCTATACTATGCATATCCAGTGATACATAGTTCACTTGATACTCATGGAAATTTCTTCTCTTTACAGGGGGACCCTTCGAAGTGCGGAAATGTTTTCTGCAACGTCCGCAGCAAGAACCTCTGCGGACATGAGTTTTGTAGGAGACACGCAGCATGCGCTGTCTCCAAGGATGATCTCCAGTATTGGGACCCTCAGGTATGTATTGTGTGCACTAACCTGATTACTGAGGCCTTTGATTCCCCTAGGACGGCAGAATCAAGGGATATAGCAAGGGAGAAGCTTCGTACCTGGGTGAGGGGCTTCCAAAAGAACACCTTTGGCCCTTATCTTCCAAGTGAGAAGATGAGGGCGTATCTTTTCCCTAAGGCATCAGCTGATGCAGTGATTCCCCAGCCTCAAGAGGAGATCCCCCAAGGTCAGATCCAGGTGGATGCTGAAGTCGCGGTCGCGATGCAAGACATCCAGTTAGATGACAGGATGTCTGACGTGGACGAGCGTTTGGAAGAAGACCTCCTGGCAGAAGGCCAGGATGAAGTTCAAGCCCCGGACGTCGTAGAGGAAGAGGTCGATGAGGTGTCGGCTACTCCGGTTCAGATTCCGGAGCCTATTCCCTCAACATCGGCCGCTCTCCCAGTAGAGCTGGGACAGGCCCTCTCTTCGATTGTTGGAATGATCCAACAAATGCAGAAGAAGAATCAGGAGAAGGCGGCTGCTATGGAACGGCGGATGCAGTCCCTTGCAGAATCACATGGGCCCCAGAAAAGGCTCAATGTGAAAGACCTTCCCTTGTGCTCAGATGCTAACCCATGGAGGTATGCTGAGCACATGCCAATGACGACTGGAAAGATCGTCATCTCGGAT
Source organism: Palaemon carinicauda (assembly GCF_036898095.1). Lineage (NCBI taxonomy): Eukaryota > Metazoa > Arthropoda > Malacostraca > Decapoda > Palaemonidae > Palaemon > Palaemon carinicauda. The sequence continues at coordinate 87,957,198 of NC_090743.1, read as the reverse complement.
AAGCTGGGCTCAGTTCCCCTAGAGGAGGTGGAATTCTGGCCCAGCAAGGCATCATATCCGGACTGTTATGTCTGGCTGAGGAAGGAACCAGCTTCAAAGGAGGAGACAGAGCCGAAGGAGGTCATAGTGATGGACCATACTAGGGCTCAATCTCTGCTTTCATCCTCGTTGAAAGAGAGGGGCTTCTCTAACTCAAAAGTAGCTGCATTGAGCAAGAAGCTCCCTTCCTTTGTGTCCTCTCCTGCTAGAGCCTTCCCCTTTTTACAGAAAGGGTTTGCGGCTGTACTAAAAGCAGTCGTGGCCGACAAGCCTTGCCCCTCCCTGAAGGAGTGTAAACCCTTGTCGCTGGCCCTACCTATGGACCACAAAGACTGGAAGGACGTCCATCTTACGTTCTCAGTTGGGAAGTTGGAGACTGATATCGCCGGACGTCAGTTCGGCGAGGACCTCCCTAGGCTGTCTGACTTTCTCTTGCAGAGAGAGTTCGAGACAAAAGAAAGACTGGCTGCCTCAATGTCTCTTCAGACTACTCTTGAGACGATGGCAAGTGACCCCAAGGTCCATGTGATGTTCATGGTGGTGGCCAAGACTCATCTGGCCACAGTGACGAAGGACCTTTATGGCTTCGTCAAGGCGAGGAGAGCTTGTAGGGAGTTCGTGTTCACCTCGGCTACGGTGAGGCACGAGCCAAGGAAACTAATCTCCTCCAACATTTGGGGCAAAGACCTTTTCCCTACCGATTTGCTCAAAGAAGTAGTAGATAAGGCCGCCTTGGAGAATAGAAACCTTCTCCAGAAGTGGGGCCTGGCTATCAAAAGAAAGTCTTCCCCGGATGAAGGTCCTCAACCAAAGAGGAAGACTATGAGGACTAGGCTACCGTCTCGGCCAGCCAAGCCTTTTAGACAGCAACAGCAACTGCAATTGCCATTGCCTCCAGTGCCCCAGATCGTGGCACAAACCCCGACCACTTTTCAGTGGGTACCCCAGGCCGTGTCGACACAGTCCACGGCATTCACCCCATCGTTCGAAGGGCAGTCTACTTCCTTTCGAGCAAAGCCTAGAGGGGCAGCCAGAGGCTCGTCTGGGCACCCCTCAAGGGGAAGGGGATTCAGGGGTGGTCGTGGTCAGGGAGGCAAGACCTCGGGACGGCAGTCCAAGTGGGATGATACCGGTAGGAGGGAGACTTCTGAAATTTCGGGATCGGTGGACCTTCGATCCCTGGGCCCACAGCCTACTCAAGAATGGACTGGGCTGGAGCTGGTACAGCACTCCACCCCTGGGCCTTCGGGTTTTCCAACACTCCACCCCCGTTCTGGAGGAGTACGTTCAAGAACTGTTGGAGAAAAATGTGATCCGAAAGGTGAAGTCCATCAAATTCCAAGGGAGGCTGTTTTGTGTTCCCAAGAAAGACTCGGAAAAGCTCAGAGTCATTCTGGACTTGTCGCCACTCAACAAGTTCATAGTGTATTACAAATTCAGGATGCTAACACTGCAACACATAAGGACCTTACTGCCCAAGAGGGCATATTTCGTCTCTATAGACTTGTCAGACGCCTATTGGCACATTCCAATCAACCGTCGACTCTCCCCCTACCTAGGGTTCAGGCTACAACGAAGACTATACGCCTTCAGAGCCATGCCATTCGGGCTAAACATAGCCCCAAGGATTTTTACGAAGCTTGCGAGCGTAGCTCTCAAACAATTACGCCTAAAGGGAATTCAGGTAGTAGCCTACCTGGACGACTGGTTGGTGTGGGCAGCATCCGAGACAGAATGCTTGCAAGCTTCCAGTCAAGTGATCTAGTTACTACAGTACCTAGGTTTCAAGATCAACAGATAAAAGTCTCGACTTTCTCCATCTCAAAAGTTCCAGTGGCTGGGAATCCACTGGGACCTTTTGTCACACCGTTTCTCCATCCCGACGAAGAAAAGGAAGGAGATAGCCGGTTCTGTCAAGAGACTTCTAGATTCCGAAAGGATATCAAGACGCGAACAAGAGAGGGTACTGAGCTCTCTCCAGTTTGCTTCGGTGACAGATCCAGTGCTAAGAGCACGGCTAAAGGATGCAACCGGAGTTTGGAGAAATTTTGCATCAATCGTGCGAAGAGATCTGAGAAGACCAGTTCCGGTTCGGCTACGTACTCTTCTCAGGCCTTGGTCCCAAGCCAGACTTCTAAAGAAGTCTGTTCTTCTTCAGCCACCTCCCCCGTCGGTGACGATTCACTCAGACGCCTCGAAGGAGGGATGGGGAGGTCACTCTCATCGGAAAAAAGTCCAGGAGACTTAGTCCAAGCTATTCATGACCTTTCACATAAACTTTCTAGAAGCTATGGCAGTGTTCCTTACCTTAAAGAAAGTTTCCCCGCGTCACTCGATCCACATAAGGTTGGTGATGGACAGCGAGGTAGTTGTGAGATGCCTGAATCAACAAGGATCGAGGTCACCACCTCTCAACCTGGTGATGTTGGCCATCTTCCGATTGGCGGAAAAGAAGAAGTGGTACCTGTCGGCAGTTCACCTTCAAGGAGTCCGCAATGTGACAGTGGACGCTCTATCCAGGTTCACACTGATAGAGTTGGAATGGTCCTTAGACGCAGGATCATTCTCCTTCATTCTGAATCAAGTCCCAGAACTGCAGATAGACCTCTTTGCGACGAAAGACAACAAGAAGTTGCCCCTGTACGTGTCCCCGTACGAGGAACCCTTAGCGGAAGCAGTGGACGTGATGTCCCTCAACTGGAACAGAGGGTCCAGGATTTATCTGTTCCCTCCTCACAACCTTCTGTTGAGGGTCCTCAACAAACTGAGATCCTTCAAGGGGGTAGCGGCAATAGTAGCCCAGAAGTGGCCGAACAGCGTGTGGTTCCCCCTGGCATTGGAACTACAGCTGAAGTTTGTACCGCTACCAGATCCAGTTCTGACCCAGCGAGTCCAGAAGTCGACTGTCTGCGCTTCATTACAGAAAACTCGGACCCTGCTGCTCATGATTTTCTCTCCCTAGCGGTGAGAAAGCGTTTCGGGATTTCGAAAGCCAGCATAGACTTCATAGAGGAATATAAGTGCAAATCTACTAGAAGGCAATATGAGTCATCTTGGAGAAAATGGGTGGCCTTTGTCAAGGCGAAGAATCCGCAGGAGATCTCGACAGACTTCTGCTTATCTTTCTTCATCCACCTCCATGGTCAAGGATTGGCAGCTAACACGATTTCAGCGTGTAAGTCTGCTTTGACAAGACTCATTCTATATGCCTTCCAGGTCGACCTAGGTAACGAGTTCTTTAATAAAGTTCCGAAAGCCTGCGCTAGGCTCAGACCTTCAGCACCTCCAAAGGCCATTTCATGGTCTTTAGACAAGGTTCTTCATTTCGCTTCTCTGTTGTGCAATGAAGAATGTGCGTTAAAGGATTTGACACAAAAAGTTATTTTCCTATTTGCACTCGCGTCCGGGGCCAGGGTTAGTGAGATTGTAGCCCTCTCGAGAGAGGCAGGTCGTGTTCAGTTCCTGGATGGGGGAGAACTGAACCTGTTTCCGGATCCTACGTTTCTCGCCAAGAATGAGTTACCCACCAACAGGTGGGGTCCCTGGAGAATCTGCCCTCTGAAAGAAGATGCATCTCTATGTCCAGTAGAATGCCTAAAGGTCTATCTTTATAGAACTTCAGACTTCAAGGGTGGTCAACTATTCAGGGGAGAAACATCAGGCTCAAATTTATCTCTGAATCAACTCAGAGCGAAAATCACATATTTTATTCGCAGAGCGGATCCTGACAGTACACCCGCAGGTCACGATCAGAGGAAAGTTGCCTCATCCTTAAATTTCTTTAATTGTATGGATTTTGAACATCTCCGTTCATACACTGGCTGGAAGTCTTCCAGAGTGTTCTTTCGCCACTATGCGAAGCAAGTAGAGGAACTAAAGAGATCTGTGGTAGCAGTGGGTCGCGTCGTTAACCCTACTGTTTAACTCTGCGAGGAACAGTGGTTTTAATTGGGACGATTAATTCCAGGGTGAGTGTGTAGTTACATACCGTACTACAAACTAAGTGAGGGCACTGAGTTGCCCATGTAGACTGTTCCATTTCCAAAGGTGAACCTAGCATAAGTGCAGACATGTGTGCCGAGCGTTTCTAACGCTAATGTCATTGATTTGTAATACAGACTTTTATGACTTTGATACCTCGGTATCTTAAAAGTGGCATTTAATGTGTTTTCTTTCAGATAAACAGTTCTGTTTACTATCATACTTATGCTTAAAGTTTTGGGTTATCCTCTTCTTATATATATATATATATAATTGTGGTTAACCTGTCTGTTTATTGTCTGTCAATGAACTTGTTCTTGAGAACCTTGCGTCTCCTTCACCTGTGTCAATTTATTGGTATAATTGAGCATTCATTGTATGTACCTTATCTGGGATAATTCTAATAGAATTGTTCCTTTATGCAAGCTATGTTGCATTGGTTTATGCTTTCCCTTAACGGGAGGACCCCGTCCCATAAGGGGACGATGGCGGTTTTACTAGTTTCCTCCTATGCGGATATAAACCTTTGTCCAATACAAGTATTGTGCGGAGAACTGGTCGATATTTCATATTGACGCAGTGGTTCTTTACAAACTATGCTTCACTTAATATAGGGCGAGACCACTATATTAGCTTGCCTGGTATTCATACATAGGTATATGTACTCTTCGAGACTTTTCCAGAGTCTAGTAGGACTCTTCCCTGTAGGGGGCAGGAAGCTCTAACATGGTTTATAGTTAGTTGAAAAGGTGTATAACGGTAACATCTTAGGTTTCTAGGTCTAGTCGACCGGGAAAAATTACATCCGGGGAGTACGGTACGTTCTGAGAATCCACAGATACAGTAATGCTCTGGTATACTTCCATCAGGACGACATGGCTTGAGCCCAAAAAACGGATTTTGAGCGAAGCGAAAAATCTATTTTTGGGTGAGATGGCCATGTCGTCCTGATGGACCCGCCCTTGCCTTTCTAAGAAAGGGCTGTAGGACCCCTCCCT
>NC_090743.1:87939680-87947180 GCF_036898095.1 Palaemon carinicauda | reverse complement strand
GTTTAGTGTGATTCAAGGGTGTGGGGGTTGTTTTTGTAACATCCCGCCACAGGGTGTTTCGTCATCATGCTCCATTTTCATAATATCAGAACCAAATGTGCCAGAATGAGACAGTGGAATATCTTAATCTTGCATTATTTGAGCTGTATCATCTGATGTCTGGTATTGGTGTGTTGAAAGGGTTTTCTGCTACTAAGGTATTTGCGGCACAGTGCACAAGTAGTTGACCCCTGGACTAATCTGGCTACAGTTTTTCCACTGAATATGCGAAAAACTTCATTGGAAGCATACACTATCTCAAGTAGCTACCGAAAGCCAGAAGAAGACATTATGTTGTTCATCTCATTGTGGAAGCCGCGAATACGTAAGACAAAGCAATGCAGATCACTCTCAGATGACTCAATTGTGACAACGGTCTCGGTTTTTTAGCATAGAGGCTCTTCAAATGCAATTACTGGTATTACATCATGACACTTGACTTTTGCACACAAAAATTTTAGTATTGAAAAGATACAGCTTATGCAACCGGAGTTCATGTCTATCATTAGCAGAATTATGAATGAGAGACGATTGTCCTGGATGTTCCTCCGGACAGATACCCTGCAACATGTCTGACCATCTAGGTTGGGGTGACTGCAGAGTTAAGGTTTCTTTACAGAGCAAGTTTCTTTTTCTCAATGTGGCCTTAAATTTCAAATGATACAGATTCGCATTGAGAAAAGGAAGTGGCATTGCCACCTGTTTTGAAGACGCAGAAAGTTATATCTGATTTTACAACCAGGTCTTTGAAACTTAAAACCTACTTGGGAACTGGAGTTTGGTGCCTGGTGCTAGATGTGACAGGAGCAATAATTCCCATGCCAAGGAAAGTATTGAATCTATTCAGTATTGTAATGTTGTGCTCATCATTACTCATATTTTAAATTGCTCCCTAAAACAATTAACTGTATACAATTATATATTATTCCATCCGCCTTATGTTTTCCATTGTTAACCAACGCTTTTTCAATATGAAGAGAGAGAGAGAGAGAGAGAGAGAGAGAGAGAGAGGAGAGAGAGAGAGAGAGAGAGGAGAGAGAGAGAGAGAGGGGGGGGGGGGACTGGAACCAAGATCTAAAATTTCATGTTAAATCTCAAAGAATACAAAGCCACAATAAAATGAATGATATATTTGTGACTGGAAAGATAATTTCTCTCTCTCTCTCTCTCTCTCTCTCTCTCTCTCTCTCTCTCTCTCTCTCTCTCTCTCTCTCTCTCTCTCTCTCTCTAAGTCACATACCGGTCTTCTTATCAATAATTTTGGTGTAACATTTTAATGTGAGATGGCATTTATATGTTGAAAATTATTAATGGAAAATTCCTGAATTCCAGGAATATGAAGAAAAGAAACTGCTTTAGAGATACTGGTAAAAGTAGACAGTTAACACTAATAGGATTTGTATAAATCCAAAATGAACCAGAAACGGAAGACCGGCTTAAATTGGATTGGGTCTACCGACTCTCAACCTTTTCTTCTGCTGAATCAACACAAGGAATTTCTGAGAAAAAAATAAAAAAAACTGTTCTTCCAATATTTCTTGGTGGAAAATCCTACTTCACTTATGATCCTTGAAATATTGGGAAGAAAACCTCTCAAATACGAAGAAGTTGGGAGTATTCTTTTGAGATAGGAAGTCTTTTTATCGTGGTCTTTTTTGTAAAGCTATGAGTTGTGAATAATGATTTTTTGTTGTTGAGAAGATTAACCCAGTTGTTTCTTGAGATAATTCAATCTCCTTATACTGTTTATTTTTATGCTTACTCTTTCATATGATTAAAACAAATATAGACAAAACTGTATTATTATCATTATTATTATTATTATTAGTAGTATTATTATTATTATTATTATTATTACTATCTAAGCTTCAACCCTAGTTGGAAAAGCAACATACTATAAGGCCAAGGGCCCCAACAGGGAAAAATAGACCAGTGAGGAAAGGAAATAAGGAAATAAATAAACGATATAAGATGTGATGATCAATTAAAATATTTTAAAAACTATAACAACATTAAAACAGATATTTCATATATAAACTATAAAATGACTCATATCAACCTGTTCAAAATGAACACTTTTGCTGCAAGTTTGAACTATTGAAGTTCCACTGATTCAACTACCCGATTAGGAAGATCATTCCACAACTTGGTCACAGCTGGAATAAAACTTCTAGAATACTCTGTAGTATTGAATCGCATGATGAAGAACGCCTGCTTATTAGATTCAACTGCATGCCTAATATTACAAACAGGATTGAACTGTCCGGGAAGATCTGAATGTGAAGGTTGGTCAGAATTAAAATAAATCTTACGCAACATGGATAGTAAACTAATTGAACGACGGTGCCAGAGATTGATAAGAAATTTAATAGACCGTAAGTTTCTGTCCAACAAATTAAAATGAGAATCAGCAGCTGAGGACCAAACAGGGGAACAATACGCAAAAGAAGATAAAATGAAAGAATTAAAACACTTCTTCAGGATAGATTAATCACTGAACATCTTAAAAGACTTCCCTAATAAGCAAATTTTTTGAGCAATTGAAGAAGGGAGAGGCCTAACGTATTTCTCAAAAGTAAATTTGGTGTCGAGAATCACACCTAAAACTTTAAAAGATTCATACAAAGTTAAAGAAAAATTATCAATGATAAGATCCTGATGTTGAGGAGCCACTGTCCTTAACCTACTTACAATCATACTTTAAGTTTGGTTAGGATTCAACTTCATACCCCATAATATACATGATACACTAGATCTCTATTGGGGGATTCAGCAACCCCAGATCTACATTCAGGCCATGGAATTGATGCAAAGAGAGTACCATCATCAGCAAATGCGACAAGTTTGTTTTCTAAGCCAAACCACATGTCTTGTGTATATAGTATTAAAAGTAATGGGCCAAGAACATCTCCTGAGGAACAACATATATCACATTCCTATATTCACCATGGTGTCCATCAAAAACAACTCTTTAAGATCTATTGAAAATTCAATAATGATCCTAAGAAACGACCCACCCACTCCCAACTGTTTGAGTTTGAAAACAAGGGCTTCATGATTAACACCCTCAAAGGCAGCACTAAAATCAAAGCCAATCCTACGAACTTCCTGACCACAATCAAGAGATTTTTGGACAGCATTGGAGATTATAAGAAAGGTATCACATGGCCCAAGGCCTTTACGAAAACCAAATTGCAAGGTAGGGAACAGTTGATTACCTTAAGCAAACCTATTAGGACGTTTCGCCATAAGATGTTCATAAAATTTAAATGATATTAGAGTTATAGAAATTGGGTGATAATCCCTTGGACTTGTGCTACCTCAAACACATTTACATAGTGGAGTAACATTAACAATTCTCCAACAAATGGTAAAAGCTTCTCTTCTTGCTAGCTTACACAAAATAACAGATAACTTTGGAGCTAAGAAATCAGCCTTCTTTATATAAAACAAAGGAAAAATACCATTTGGGTCTACACCTCCATGAGCATCATGGTCCATCAACAGAGCTTTGATTTCACGACATCGAAAAGCTAAACTAGTTAGTTTAGCTTCAGGAAAACGAATGAGGAAGTTCGAGTTTTTCATTACTCTGCTTACTGTCAAACACGTCATCCAAAAGGGTTGCCTTTTTCTTTGGGCAGTGAGTGGCGGAGCCATCTGGTTTAAGAAAAGGAGGAACTGTTGCATCTACACCAAAGAGTGCAGGTTTAAGAGTAGTCCACTACTTATTCTCCTGGGTTGTACCAGAAAGGGTCTCTTTTTATGTTTAAATTGTAATGCTTCTCAGTTGAAGCAAAAACTCTCTGAGCAAAAGCTCTATGCAGAATTTAGTTACTCCAGGTCGAATCTAATCTGTTACCCTTCCAAAGATGATAAACCTCCTGCTTTTCCAAATTGGCACATCTACAATCATCATCAAACCATGGTTTGTCCTTTACTTAGTACCTAACCACATGAGAAAGGATACGCCTATCAATTATGTTGACTAGATTCACATCAAAGGAACAACAGGATCAACACTACTATACAACTGTGACCAATTCCATGTAAAAAAAATCACGCAAAATCCAATTCCAGTCTGCTTGATATTTCATGTAAATCTTACACAAGTAAGATACATCAGGGACAGGCTGCTCAGTATTCACTACTATGAAATCAAGGCATAATCAGATGTCCCAAATGGAGAATCAGCTTTACTTGTTATAACCCCAGGGGAGTCAGTGTAATATGATGTCCAAGCAGTTACCAGACCTGTGAGTAGCTTCACTTATGATTTGCTCAGAGTCTGATTCAGAGGCAAAGTCGTAAGCTCTTAAGCCATGGCAATCAGTAAGAGAAAAAGAATTTAGCCACTCCCTTTGGTGAGCATTGAAATCACCAACAAAGACAAAAGATGCCTTTCCATCATCTTCTTGTATCTTAGTAATAATGGTAAGAAGACTATCAAAGATAGAATCATCCATGTCGGGATTTCGGTAGATCTAACACAAATAGAAGTTGTTATGCCTGCCACAACTTTTATTACTGGAATCTCATGGCATCCACATTCATAGCAGGACTTAGGAGAAGCAGAGTACTCTGTCCTAACATAAACCGCCATTCCCCTGGCCTAAGGATGACATTGCGTTTCAACATTATTGACTTCTTAAAACCAGTTTTAAGGAGCTCAGATGAGTGCCTCATATTAGAAACCGAAGTTTTTGAGCACAAAAGAATATCATTCTTTCTGGACGTAATTGTAAGGTCTTGAATATTCAAAACAATTTATATTTTATTTAAATTATCAAAAAATATACTGAAATATATTAGTGGTATCTTCACCTGACTTATATTTCGAATATCAATGTCATACCTTACGAACACTTGATACAAATAACATCTTAGCAAAGAAAATTTTTTAAAAACTTCTTAAAGCAACGCATTTTAGTTTCCCTTTTACCATCATGCCTAGTAATTTCAAGCACATCTATTTTATATACATTTAATGCTCTTTGTATATTTACAAGTCATTATACTATATTTTGAGAATGCTTTATAGCTAGATATAAGAAAGAATTTGCAAGTTTAAATTAAACTTGAATGGTGGAAGTTTTCCATTAAATCGAAATAGAAACAAATTATTTTGATAAGGAATTCATATTGAAACGAATCTGTTCAAAACGCCAAGAATACATTCCGTGGGGTAAAGGATAATTTTTAATTAATCATGAATTTCTATTTTCTATGAATTAAGAATCGATATGTGTGTGTGTTTGTTTGTTGCTGTATTATAGTTCAGAAAATAAATGTATGAAAAAATATATATTGAAAATATCGTATTATTAGTTACATCGATGGGTAAGCTGCCTTTCGATGTCCTTAAATATGAAAATGTTAATTCCAAACCACATTCACTTGTGTTCCCGTAGCTATAATACATTTTTTATTCATGACGCGTAAGTTTTTCATAATATATATATATATATATATATATATATATATATATATATATATATATATATATATATATATATATATATATATATATATATATATATATATATATACATATATATATAAATATATATATATATATATATATATATATATATATATATATATATATATATATATAAATCAAAAATTTTTGATAACTCTTTTTCAATATCTAAGGACCCACTATGATTTTCCTGGTACATCTATTATCTGTCATTCTTATTATGTGTCCCGACCAGTCCCAGTTCCTTTTCTTATTTGCAGTTAAAATATCCCCTACTTGATTTGACCTCGTACCCATGGAAACCTTTCTCTTTCCTGCAGTGTTAATCTAATCATTATTTTCTCTACTGCTCTTTGAATTTTAACTAGGTTGTGTTTTGAGCTTTTATTAAAGCTAACAAATTTTTAATCCATAAGTGAATATTGGTAGGACTATCTGATTAAATTGTTTTCTTTTTGTAGAAAGTGGCATTTTACTTTTCATACTGCCGTTTTATTTATGTAAATTATTATATTAAAAAGTTTTCCAAGACATAGGTATAGACCATTCTTACAGTGTTATGTTCAACAATTATCTTAAGAAGCTGTTCTGATATAAGTTTAGATGATTTCGTTCACATATTTTATTTGTGTATTTAACCCTGGATAGGTACGCTCCTCGGACACCCCTTTAAGGGTATACTCGGTCGCGCGCGACCCCGACACAAAAAAACATTCTTGAAAAATCAGTTTTAGCAATAACCTCCTTTTTTTTACCCCAAAAAAATTCAATGAATGCTTAAAACTACTGTGAAGATAAATACTACTTATCTGCAGAAAAACTATTTATTATAAATATTTTAAAATATTAAGTAGAAAAAAAACAAGACCTTACATAAAAATTCATAAAAAAAAATTTATACATGTATACACAAATCCTTTTAGGAATTGATTCTTGATATTTAGGACACATCTTGATGTATTTTGGATGAAGTCGGACCCATGGAGGTGAAGATCTGAAATGAGAAAAAAAGGGTAACTTTTTTTGGCCAAAAAAAATTGTCCAAATTTCATGAATTTTTTTGGGTACCCAAATGAAATAGGAAGTGGCTATTTTTTTTAGGGAATAAACATATGTTATCTTAAAATAGAAATATGTAAAAAAATCTTCATTATTTTGTAAATTACATTTATATCAGGGGCCATATCTAAAGGTAATTTTTTGAGTACTTAGAAATTTCGTAAAAAATACATATATTTAATATATAATATGATATTTATGCAGGTAAAAATATACCAAAATATCACAAATTCTATAGGGAACAAGAATATATATAGATAGGGCAACTTACGCTTCGGGTATGTCCACAAAATGGCCGCCAACCACACTGACTCAGACTCCCTAATCTGCCACCTGAAATGTAGGAAGGTATGTCAATTTCAAGGTGTTATTTACTAATCTAATTATTTTATGGTGGGTTGCTGGATGATTGTCGATTATTTTACGACTATAAAATTAGAATTCTGACCCAAAAAAAATTTTTTGAAGGGAAATAAAATCGAAAAAAAAAATTGTAAAACAATATAATATTTTAGCTAAAAAAATTTGATGATATTCAATCAAAAAAGAAGTAAACAAAATTTTCCGACAAATAAACATCTAAATGAATCATTACTCTGTGATAGTTTCTTAGGACGTAGTAAATTTTGAAAGAAATGGGAAAAAACGAAAAAGTAGCAATCGCAGGAAAATCGAACGCATACCTATATATACGCCATATCTGGCTAAAAATAAAGATAGGCATGGGTAGCCAGATCATCTAGAAACACTTTCCAACACTATAAAAATATAAGTTTTGCGACACTACTTGCCAATTCCTTACGGTAACATGACTAACCAAAAAAATGCAAAACAAATAAAAAGGGGCACTCGATGAAAAATGGCAACGAGCTAATGGTAGGCATTTCAGAAAATAAAATTTCAGCCACGTGCTAGGCAAA
>NC_090743.1:87924680-87934680 GCF_036898095.1 Palaemon carinicauda | reverse complement strand
TTAAAACTATATTTATTATTACTAAAACAATCACTTAATACTAAAAAATTACCAACCATATTCATTAACCAAAAAAAAATCACACTTAGTACTACAATCTTAACTTACTATATATAGAAAACACATTCAAATAACCCCATGAAAAACAAAACTTAAAGCTAAAAATTAATTTCAACCCCAGATATAAACGTAATTGATATATATATATATATATATATATATATATATATATATATATATATATATATATATATATATATATATATATATATATATATATATATATATATATATATATATATGTATATATATATATATATATATATATATATTTATATATATATATGTATATATATATATATATATATATATATATATATATATATATATATATATATATATATATATATATATATATATATATATATATATATTTGTGAGTGGACACCGTCGTCCACACAAGGGCCAACAGTCTTTAATTGCCCCAAACCACAACTTTGTAGCAACCGCAACACTGACAAATATCAACACAACTGCACTAATTGATTTGGGTCGTGAGCGTTGTTATCATCATCATCACCATACGTAATCATGTTAAACAAGCCATGTCATCAACGCTTGGGCAATCCAAATGAGCAGTCTAACACAATCAATTACAGGCCAGGTCATCAACAATCGTGCAGTCCAAAAGAGCTGTCCAAACAAAATTCCTTATTACAGGCCTGGTCAGCAATAATAAATCAACTCTCAAAAAAAAAAAAAAAATCTCTCCAAAGAGGTAAGTCTCTCCAAGGAGGAATTACGGCTCAAAAATTAAACAAAACACATCCCCACTGGTCGAAAAAATAATAATGATAATCCAGCATTCACACTACTGCCCCTTGCTGCAGTCAAATAAAAAAAGCCATTCACCCAAGACGTTCACCACTGTCGTAAACTAGCTAGAAATATAAACAAACAATGTTATTTATACCAACAGTCTTTCTCACAACAAACAATCGATACATTAACTACCCCTCTCTCTCTCTCTCTCTCTCTCTCTCTCTCTCTCTCTCTCTCTCTCTCTCTCTCTCTCGACTTGGCAAACAAAAGAAATAAAAATAAAACAAAAATTAATCCTCCACATTCCTCCCTCCTTACTTTCCCAAATCCTACTACATTTTCACACAACCACTTACATCATTTTTTTCATTACCCTGTCGCAGTCGGGAACGGAACCTCTACTCCGAGTAACTGGGCCTTGATACGCTCTCTCATTCACTTCTTCCTTATCACAATCATTCGCTACATTAACACTATTCCTATCTACATCCCTATCATCTAATATATCATGTACAATCATATCTAATTCGTTCCCATCTGGCCCTAAAATTACACTCATTTCTGTAAACAGTTCATCCATTTCATCAAAAACATTCTCAACTTTAGCAAAAGATTCATTCATGCTACTTATCATTCTCCTATCTCTCACTCTTGCTTTATTCATTCTTTCTTTTACATCATCTAATGAAAAGCCACACACACTGTAAGTATCATTCATACTCAGCCGCGTTTTATATCTATTAATATATTTATCTTCCACACTCATTTGCACATTTACACCCTTGTCATACTTATTCGTATTCTTACCTATACCTATAAATTTTCTTTGCAATTTCTCCTCACGTAAAACTTTCAAACGCCTCTTTTTCCTATATTCAACTAACACTAATTGTTTATTTTCCAGCCCTAATTACTCATGCATACTAGGCTCAAACTTGCTCATTTCCAACTAATTATTCATCCCATTCTCACAAACATTGATCCTATTCCTTCCACACACATAGGAGGACTCACCCAGCAGAACCCTCTTACACTCTAGTTTCCCGAACATCCTGGCTGACTTAATCCCTTCTTCCTACATACTCTGGCTACATGCACATCTGCACCACATTCAGTACCATAATGACCATACTTACCACAATTACCACAAATCACATTCATACGATTACTACGACATCCACTCACTATGGGCCCAGTCATACCACACCGATAACATTTTACTCCTTTCTCTTTCTTGCACTCGCTAACTCTATGTCCTACCTCACCACATCCAAAACAAGCACCTAGAGCCCATCTACATTCATTCTTCTTATGTCCTATTTTCCCACATCTATAACACTTCTCTTCACGGATACAACTACCTGACCTACCTCGCTGCGCACTAGCACTCCTATCCCTCCAAACCTGATATCCTTGCCTAAACCCATCATTTGTCCTTACAGGTATTCCCACAATACTCACCCTAACACTCCTATCTACTACACTATCAGCTACCCTCATCGGTCCTCTCATAACAGCATTTCTAAAACTAACAAATTCTGGCAGACTTTCCTCCATTCCAGTTCTTACACTCGCAGATTTGCTTTCTTTCATACACCTATCCAACTCGTAATCCTCAACTACCTCTAAAATATCATCCCATGTCAGTCTTTCTTTCGTCCACCTCATTTTCTCATTCCGTTTCAAATTAATAAACTCAGCAACATTCTCAGGTACAGTAGTCAAAAACTTCTTCATTAATTCCTTATTCTCATTTATGCCTTCATCCCCATACTTCTTCTTAGCTAACGTTTCCAACCTACATACATATGTTGACATCGCTTCTCCTACATTCATCCGTGCCTCATCAAAAACCTTTTTACGCTTATACCTAATACTCCCTTTCATACATTTCACCTGCTCATTTATTCTCTTTTTCACACTTTCATAATCAACATCCCCTACACTCATTATCACACCATACATCGTCAACAAATGCCCAGTCAAATATTCTCCTAACTCCCTAGCCCAAACTCTCTTACTATCACCATACTTATCCTGACACTACCTATCATACTCCCTAGAAAAATCATACACATCCCTACTACTATGCTCATTGAACCTTTCACACCTCGGTACGTCTCTCATAAACACTGTCTTACAAACTTCAACTTCATTCTCACTACTATCATTACTGCTACCTTCCTTCTTGTTCCTACTTCCTCGCTAGAATATAAGGAATCTAATTCCACACTCATACTCCTATCCTTGATTATATTCTTCCTAGCCTTTATCTTACTCACCACTTTCACCCATTCACGATCATCCTCGCTCTCATCCTGACCTTTCTTCTTTTCCCTGTTCATATTACTTTTACCTTTCTTCTCATTCTTCTTATCCCATTTCTGTTCATCCTTACAATGCCTAGTACCTTTAACTTCACTACCACTATTACTATCACTATCACTTCCTTTCCCATTATCACTTACCTTAACCTTTTCTTCCACCAGCAACCCTTTACCTGTAGCGGAGGCCGCTCCTCCAACTGCGCCTTCACCCATGAAAGTTTTCATCATTCCCATTACTTGCCACATCATAGCTTCCATTCGTTCCTCATTCTCACGCATCCTTATCACATCACCCTCTTCCACTCTCTCTACAGTTCCTTGAATTTCCCTCAGTTTCCTATGCATCTCCTCATTTTCACACCTTAACCACTTATTCTCTTGCAACAACTTCTCCTCTCGCTCCTTACTCAGCCGCAATTCCTCCCTTAATACCTTTATTTGCTCTTCCATTTTTCATCAACCTTAATCCTAATTCCGTCCTTCGTCCAAGAGTCCAGCTTCCTATCCCACCTCGGCCGTCCCTGTTCGGGCGCCAAAATAATGTGGCGGGATGTTGCAAAAACAACCCCCACACCCTTAATCACACTAACTGACAATTGTCTCCACAGCACAAACTTTCCCCTTACGTTATCAAAAACTGGACTCTTAGACAAAAAGGACATAAAAACAAACCATAACCTTAAAACTATATTCATTAATACTAAAACAATCACTTAATACTAGAAAATTACCAATCATATTCCATAACCAAAAATAATCATACTTAGTACTACAATCTTAACTTACTATATATAGAAAACACATTCAAATAACCCCATGAAAAACAAGACTTGAAGCTAAAAATTCACTTTAACCCCAAATATAAACGTAATTAATATATACTGTATATATATTTGTGAGTGGACACCTTCGTCCACACAAGGGCCAACAGTCTTTAATTGCCCCAAACCACAACTTTGTAGCAACCGCAACACTGACAAATATCAACACAACTGCACTAATTGATTTGGGTCGTGAGCGTTGTTATCATCATCATCATCATCATACGTAATCTTGTTAAACAGGCCATGTCATCAACGCTTGGACAATCTAAATGAGCAGTCTAGCACAATCAATTACAGGCCAGGTCATCAACAATCGTGCAGTCCAAAAGAGCAGTCCAAATAAAATCCCTTATTACAGGCCTGGTCAGCAACAATAAATCAACTTTCAAAAATAAAGAAAACAATCTCTCCAAAGGAGTAAGTCTCTGCAAGGAGGAATTACGGCTCAAAAAATAAACAAAACACTTCCACGCTGGTCGAAAAAAATGATAATGATAATCCAGCATTCACACTACTGCCTCTTGCTGCAGTTAAATAAAAAAAGCCATTCACCCAAGACGTTCACCACTGTAGTAACCTACCTAAAAACATAAACAAACATTTATACCAACAGTCTTTCTCACTACAAACAATCGATATACTAACTACCATCTCTCTCTCTCTCTCTCTCTCTCTCTCTCTCTCTCTCTCTCTCTCTCTCTCTCTCTCTCTCTCTCTCGGCAAACGAAAAAATAAAAATAAAACAAAAATTAATCCTCCACATAATCATCTTAGAAAAAGAAACTGGGCAATATACTCAGTGGCAATGTTTCCACATAGGGAATATTCCCAGAGGCAATGTACCCAGTGGCAATATTCCCAGTGGCAATGTACCCAGTGGCAATGTTCCCAGTGGCAATGGTCCTAGCATCGAGTATTTCATATATGTTGTAATTCACTAACATTTTAACTTGCCAAGTAAAGGCCATGGACATGGCTGACAAGCCTCAAATGACAGAAAAACACACACCCACACATAACTCCACCGGAAGTTTCTTCTTAGATTTTTATCGAAATATTCTTATTCTTATTGGCCAATATATAAGTTTATTAATGAAGAGAAATGTATATCAATATTTGAGTGATCTAATTATGAAAAAAATATTTTGCAACATGCATAACGAACTAACTCTACTACGGGGCCACAGATTTAAATCTAGATCAGGAATAAGTAATTTAATAGACCGCAGGTTACTGTCCAACAAATTAAGATGAAATTCAGCAGCTGAAGACCAGACAGGAGAACAATACACGAAAGAAGGCCGAACAAAAGATTTAGAAAATTTTTTCAAAATAAGCTGATCACCCCCAAAATCTTAACACTTTCTCAATAATCCAATTTCTTTGTCCTAGGTAAAAAGAGACAGACCAGTTTTTATTTCTCAAAAGTAAATTCTTTATCAAAAATCACCTTTAAAACTTAAAAAAAAATTATTGTTAAAGGAACCTTATTAATGATGAGATCAAGATATTGAAGAGCCACTGTCCTCGCCCTACTCATAATCATACTTTGGTTTTTTTATGGTTCAACTTTATACCACATAATTTATGCCATGCACTTATTTCTGCTAGATGTCTATCAAGGGATTCAGCAACTATATATCTAAATTTAGGAGATGGAATCACCTATTCTTAACTATTTAAGTTTGAAAACAAGAGCTTCAAAGGCAGCACGAAAATCATGGCTAATCATACGAGCTTTCTATCCACAATCAAGGAATTTATGTACAATATTGGAGATTAGGAAGAGCATCTCAGGTTTCATGGCCTTTACAAAATCCACATTGTTAGCTAGGGAAGAGATGATTACCTTCTGCAATAGTAATTAGACGTTTGGTCAAGGATAATAGCTAGGTGTTGATTGACAGATAGCCTTTCATGGTTTAAGTCTGGGAAAATTGCCAGTCTCTGTATACTGCAAAAACCTCATTCAGTTAATGAGAAATAATTGAATTTGATAGAAGGTCCATAATCATGGGATATATCTAGCTGTTCCAGACCTTCTCATATGATTTAATGTTTCTTCAACCCTGAATGATATAATTCTGAGGATAATGGATTAACTGATAGGTAAAGGTTAAAATTTCTTCATGCCTATATTTTTTTTTTAATTCATTTGCCCTCGAACAAGAGCTCTTGCGAAAGATGAAACAAATACCCTGAGGGAGAAGGAAAAAAACTGACCCAGACTCGTCAAAAGCTAATGCCAAGGAGGTAAGAGAAGACATTCGTCATATGCTGACGGGATATCACATTCGTCAGGCTAATTTCGATTGGCTATGCCGTCCTCAAACAACAGTTTGCTCGCAAGGCGAAAGTCAGACTGTTAGGTAAGTTTGCCAATGAAGTAATTTCCATTGAGATGCAAAGGTTCATGAGGTAGTTAATTAGCAAAATTTGAGGTATGGACAAGTTCAACAAGCTGATAAATTATTTGTTTACCGGGAGTTCTGACGAATGAACAGAGATGGCACTTTTGCGCCTGTAACAGATTACTCAAGTGAGTGCCTATACCCTGTACTCAGAGTAAGGTAAGAAAAAAGGTTTCACTACATCACTTTCCTGAATTGATTGCTGACTCCTTTCTCTTCTATGATAAAGACGAGTGGCCTCACATAGGTACCACGAGGGACAATGCTTTTCCTCATGTGCATGAGTGCATGAAGACGCACAAAACAAATACCACAGGTAGCTGAAGTTATTATCTATTTCTCTTACTGTTTTCCGAATATTTTTTCATATCTGGGAAATTTGGAAGATAATAGTTAGGTTCGCTGAAACGACCTTATAAACTGGGTCTGACATGTAAATATGTATTCTATTCCTATAAGATTACAAACGATCTTCCCTTAATGGACTTTTGACTTTGGGCAAGCTGGAATCATATTATTGAGGGTCTCGAAGTTTGTATATTGTTAGGAAAATTCCAAGTTTCTAAATATTTGATTTTCTGAAGTTCTAAATTCTTGATCCAAAAATGTCTGATTCAGAATTTTTGGTTGAAATTTAATAAAATTACTAAATGTCTGTTCAAAAATAATTTGTCAAATCTCGTAATGAATTCAACCAAATTACTAACTTCTTGACAAATCTTAGGTTGAATTAAACAAATGCCATTTATTTTACTTACCAATTACAGTATATGCAAAATTTATTGAATACTTATGATTGCTTTTTGTATTTTATACCAAGTATTCAATGTAAACTTAGTTAATAGGTATTTTTAAGTCAAGTTAGTTAAAGTTATCAATTTAAAACTACTGTTTATCAAAGCTATTGATTTATTTTTTTGAGCTTCCCCTGATGTTCAAATTGCTTTTCTCAGGAGGCTTAATTTTATTGATATAAACCTCCAATACTTAAAGAATTTCCTGATTTATTTCCTTCCAATGGACTTATTCTTTTGGTAAAGCGACGAGACAGTAGAGCGGTTCACCGCAATAACCTGCCACCCGTTGAGATACTATCGTTAGAGAGTTATGGGGTCATTTAACTAGCCAGGCAGCACTAAAATGGAACTATATGGAAAATAAAGTAGTAAAGCCGTGTAATATATGATGTATGAATAGCATAATGAATAGAGTGATAGCCATTCTTTCAGGAAAAACAATTCAAAGCATATGCAAAGGTCTCGTACGGCAATGTCCATCAAAGTTCAGTTTTCCTCCCCACTTTTTAGGAGAAAGAGGAGCGGATGGCAATTCAAGCATCTGGCCCTAATTCTGCCATGTCCCTGTCAATCAGGGAAATTCGCCAGATCTTTCAATTTAATCTAAAGGGGAGGGGGTGGGGAGTAGATCCAGAGGGATCAGAATAAAAAATCACTCACACTATTTCATTGTTATTTTTCCAATATATAATTTATAGTTCTGTAATACATAAATGTATATATATATTAGCATATACTTATACAGTATATGAATAAATATCACACACACGAAAACACATACACACATACATACATACATACATATATATATATATATATATATATATATATATATATATATATATATATATATATGTATATATATATATATATATATATATATATATATATATATATATATATATATATATATATATCCGATGACGACAGATAATTAGACATTGGAACATAGGTTTTTTCACATTATTATATAAATGTTCGTGAATACACTTTACACAGTCTGATACTCTTCGGATGAGTACCTTTTTGTTCTGGTGATCGCTTGAGTGATACTGCCACTCCTTCTGAACAATTCATACATTGTTGGTCTGTCAATATACTGAATTGTTAGAGTTTATGGAAAGCTCCACTATGATGGAAATAAACTTTCACCATTAGGCTTACAACAAGTCACCTATCAGGATTAACAAATGTCATCTATAATAAAGTTCAGTGAGCGCACAAACAATTTATGACAGCCATAGTATTCTTAAAAAGGTCATTAATCTCACTGCATAAAACACATATTTCGGCATATTTTTCATACAAGGCTTAGGGCACACACACACACACACACACACACACACATATATATATAAATATATATATATATATATATATATATATATATATATATATATATATATATATATATATACATATATATATATATATATATACATATATATATATATATATATATATATATATATATATATATATATATATATATATAGACATATATATATAATATATATATAAATATATATATATATATATATATATATATATATATATATATATATATACATATATATATATGTATATATATTTATATATACATATATATAAATATATATATATATATATATATATATATATATATATATATATTTATATATATATATATATATATATATATATATATATATATATATGTATATATTTATATATATATATATATATATATATATATATATATATATATATATATATATATATATATATATGTATATCACACTTTTGTCAGTTGCCATGAAAATATGTAGTATGCTCATTCTGAGGAGACTGAAGACAAGGATTGATAAAAAGCTGAGACGTGAACGAGCATGATTTAGAAAAGGTAGAAGTTTTACTGACCAGCAATGCATAGGATATAGAAATCTACTTTTGATGACATTTGTGGAAGATGAAAAAGACTTTGATAATGTGTACTGGTCATATTTGTGGAGAGTCTTGCGTTATGATGGAATTCCTCTTAATTATATAAATTTTATCATGTCTGTTCAAGAGCATAGCAAGTGCTTAGTTGATGTTAGTGGAGTCCTACCAAATGAATTTCTAGTGAACAGCAGGGTACTCCAAGGAAATGTGTTATCACTTATGTTGTTTATCCTCGTCATGTATTTTGTAATGCATAGAACAGTTACAGATGGTGGAGAGGGACTTGATTGGATTGGTAATAGTAAATTACCTGAACTAGAGAATCCTGATGGTACTATCCTTATCAGCAGAACACCACAGGATTTGTCATGCTTCCTTGGAAGAATGCATTAAATATCACAGGAGATTGAGCTTAAGATAAATAGAAGAAAGACACAGATTATGAGAACGGAATATGCAATGGAAGGTGAAATATTATTGGAAGGAGAAAGTATTAATGAGGTAAAATTATTTAATTATTTAGGAACTATGATCTCCAATACGGGGCCTTTAGAATTGGAGCTTCGTAAAAGATTGAAGAAACCCAAACAGACAATGTCTAGGTTAAGTAAAATTTGGAATTACATTTGGAATTACATATAAAAATCCGCTTATAAATCAGTTTAGTGATATCTGTATTACTGTATGGACATGAGTCCTGGTAGGATGATGAAACAATCTCCAACAGATATAATATTTCTAAGAACAAACCCACAGAAGAGTATTAGGTGTTAAATGGCAGGGCAGGATTAGAGATAAACCTCTAAGAAAGATTACTCGAGTGTTATATGTCAATGGGAACATGGTGAAGGGTAGATGGAGATGGTTTGGGCATGCTCTTGGCACTTACAAATAAA
>NC_090743.1:87912180-87919680 GCF_036898095.1 Palaemon carinicauda | reverse complement strand
TTGAGGATGAACAGTAAATATTTTGAGGAGTGATTGTATATGTTGACTTCTATGATCTCAAAAAGAAACAGTTATGAGAGAAACAATTTCACAAACTTAAAGGTTATCAATTATTATGTGTTATCTTACTAAAGGTGGTAACACTTTTGAAGACTAAAAATTTGTTTCTGTCGTGATTTTTCAATCTATCAGCTTCATTATTATTGCAATCTTCTAAGCCATTATGAAATGTCTCATGAATTATAAGTAGGAAAAAAAAAACATTTCCTATCCAATTTTATATGGTTTTGTACATATTTATTTAAAATCAAGAAAAATTCAGAAAGGGTATTCAGTTGCTGGGACCTATCAAATGTAGCCATATATAACAAATTTTGTCAAAGGAAAAGTATATTTTTGGGTGAGAGAGCCATGTCGTCCTGATGGAAGTTCTTCTAGGCAACTTTCTACTTGGTATATTTCTGTGAGTGATATACCAGAAAATTTTACTTTCGAGGTATAACAGAGTTCTAACCTCCAGAGCAAAAATCCCGAGAGATTTCGTGTATATACTAGGGACGTGTTTTAAACAATCCATGGTTATCCTTCCCCGAATAGAGTTAACCTTGTCTTGAAGGATATGGGATAGGATGGGATACGTGAGCGAGGGAGTCGTTACAACTCCTGATATCAATATGCTACAACTAACATGTTTCCTGTAAAACCATTCCAGGAGAAGCCATAAGCAAGACCTCACATTGAGAGTTGCGAGGGGATGGAAGTAACGGGCCGGCCATCAGGATGACATGGCTATCTAGCCCAAAAAATAGATTTTTCCTCTGTCAAAATCTATTGTTTGGTCTTGAGTCATGTCATTCTGATGCAAGTTTACCAGATAATTATTATTCTCAGTTGTGGCCAGGAGATCTTAAACCCTTTAAATCTCAAATACATAACCATAATACCCTTAGCATTGGAAACTAAGGTACCAAGCTATGAGCGCAAGCGATATATTTGCAAAATAAGTAGGAGCAAAGGAATTTAATAGCACAGTCCCAATCACTGTGAATAAGATCTTTGTGTCCAGTAAACGAACAGACTGAAGTTCATAAAAGGAGGGTTAAAAATTTTAGGTACACTGCTTTTATTTTGAACAGTAGGTCCAATGAAAGGAAACGCAAAAAGAACTGTAATATTTTATTGTTTTCAAAGATTCATAAGTGTAACAGTAATCAATGCTACTTTATAAACAGTAGATATGTATCAGAACCCAAAACTATGTAACAGAGTAGTAAATAGTAATACTCATAACATGAAAGTAAAATATCAACTCTGACTTTTTACAATTATTAAATAGTATATTGAAAAGAAGAAGAACATTAGTCCCCTTACACCATGTAGACTGAGAAGTCCCTAGTATACAGTCCATAAGAGTCCATGTACAACACTTAAGAAGCTGGTTTAATCACACTACCAGTGGGCACCACTGACATAAGTAATGTTTGAAGAACACTCTTGAAGATTTCCATTCAGTGTAAGCCTGTAAACCTGCAATGGACATAAACTGGAAAAAAAAAATTAAAGAAAGAGGTAACTCTCCTTGGGTCTTAATCCGATGGTATACTATCAGGATCAGCTGGGAGGTGGAAATATGAGAGGAAATCCACACTGAGGATTAGCAATATGATGTCTGCAACAAGAAACTTCCAATTGTACTTGGCGCTTTCAAACAATAATGTGAGGTTTTTGTGACCGTAGGTGGGTATCGCAGATCCATTTGTACTTATCAGGTGGACGTGGCACACCTAGACAGACTACATCATGTCCTAGAAAGTGGCCTTGGCAGAGGAGAACGGCAAGCACCCGTGTCTAGCAAAAATTGCACGCTTGTATCTCTATCATAAAAAAAGAAAAGATTAATGACAGGGGAGGCCACCATAAAAAATGATGGCCTACTTACATGTTTTTGGCCACTGATAACTATTCGCACATTTCTTTACGGCAGCACTGACTCGTGAGTGGTAGTAGGATAACTGCAGCCGATGGGCGTCAGTAAGTGGTTGTAGAGGTAATTGGTTGAAGCGAGAGTGAGTGGTGGGTTGTGGGAGGCAATTGTCACCTCTCCGGCACATTACTGGGTAAACGTCTGTATCCTTCCGCATTCACGTCAGCTTCCATTGATGTTGAATAGTTGTTCTATCTGCCAGGATTGGCATCATTGTTGGAGGTCTTGAAGGTGGTGAAGTGGCTGTCCATAAGGGCATTGACTTTGGTCATCAGGTCCTTCATGAGCTGATTATGGACACCGGGTATGGCAGTGCTTACAGGTTCGGGCAAGAGTCGTATCCAATGGGCACAAAGTAAGTTCACTTGACGAGAAAAGCCATCTGCAGCAGGTTACAGGCAAACGATACTCGTTATTTCCCTAAGGGCGAGGGAAGCCTTTTGGTTCCCCAACAGTTGTTGAGAGAGCTGATAAAGATTGGCTATACAGGTGGCTGGTGATGGCAAGTACTGCTCTGTCAGGTACGTTTTGAGGGCATCATATGCTATTTGGGTATACGCTTCCTTACAAAGCCAATCGGAGATTTCTGGAAAGTATCCTTAGGGATCTCTGCGAGAACATAGTCTTTGATGGTTGAGCAAGTCCTGCCCTTGATGAACAATTGGACCTTTATATGTTGAAACCGGGCAAATGCGTCTGTCCTGGCAAAGGGCAGTAGTTTCATGGAATTGGCATTGATAGAGTCAGGGGCGGAGTGCAGCATCATCGAACAGTAAGCCACACCAGTGACGTGGGAAGTGGTAGGGGGCTGGTCACTCTGATGGTCACTAATGTTAGAGTGAGCCATGAGGTTGTTACTGAGAAGCGAGGTAAATGCAACTAACTTTATTTCAACAGACAGTTAGCTTATATACAAGAGTTTCAGAGCACGAAGGTCACGAATATTCAAACAAAACCATTCATTTAAAGACAAATTTAAACATGTTCTGCTAACAGTGCAGTGTAGAGCGAGATATAAAATGAAATAGAAAATACTGTTACAGTGCACAAGCATGTGGGAAATTTGTGCAGCCCAAAGATTTCCTAATGTGCGAGTCAACAGACCTCCTAATCGTAGTTATTTTTTCAATAAAAGATCAGCTTTTCACGTCCAAGGTAGCATTACCGGTATCTCCTATGATGCAATAAAAGATGATTAGCTTGATCTAAAACCACACCCATCATGTAGATGGAAGGCCCAGCATGCAAACAGATTATTACTTATTGATGACTGGAAAATAACCAGACAAATGGAAAATCCCAAAATACTTGAGGGAAATCAAGTGGACTGACTAAACAAATAGATATAAGATTAGTAATAAAGTAAATACTCCACCCATACATACTGCACAGGCAATGGAAAGGCTGCAACCCATATTAACACATTAATGCATATGTTTAGATATGTGCCTTTAGATAAACTGCTCAGAATTTGTGGGGCCTGGAGCTTTACAGAACAGATCTGAAGGCCTTTTTCACTCTATGGTGTTTTTTTTTTCTTTCTTTTTTTCGCACACAAGTCGATCTCTTCACCGCTGGTATAGCGAAAGAAAATCGCCGATATTGCGGTCGCCGCACGCAAATGATATCAGAAAAAAAACAAATGCTGATTTTTCATGAGTGAAGAGCGAGCTTTGAGTTGACAATATTCTGAAATATGAATGTCTGATTTATGAGTTTTAAAAAGGAATGTAATTATAACTATTTATTGTGTAATAATTGTGTAATTTTCTGGATATCTTTGCAAAAAAACTAATTTGCCCGAATCGGTATAGAAAGAACGTTTGTAAATTTAAAAATCAATAGATAGCAAATTCATTATATTCTTTATCACGCAGACTCTTAAAATCCTCCATTAATCGACAACACACTTCTTTCCAAGCTGATGTAACAGAACTCCGACATTTGTTTTCTTTTAGACTCTTGTCCCATAATATTGGTTTCGTTTTTACTAAAAAAACAAGTAATCAACATTAATACTTTGTTCCATGTATGTGTATTTATCAATGAGAAGCACTGCATGGCCTTCTAATGCCCGCCGAACAAGAACCGGAAAATACTGTAATAGCCAGCTGTCACCATCAGCGCGACAATAGACAGGATCCGAGCTAAGCAAGTGGGGCACTGCTCATGCAAGGCGGTGCCTAGCCGATTAATTTCCGTTCCGCTGTAGTGTGAAAGGGTCCATATAATCTATCAGTCGACTGACAAATGCGGATCCGCTCCGCTTGCGACAGTAGGAAAAAAACGCATAGTGTGAAAGGAGAGAGAGAGAGAGAGAGAGAGAGAGAGAGAGAGAGAGAGAGAGAGAGAGAGAGAGAGAGAGAGAGAGTAAGCAATTCTTTTAAGTTAAGCATCTCATCTGTTCTATATAGGTTAAGAATAAGTTGATCAACATAGGAAATAAAAAAAAAGAAAGATCCGATAGAGATATTAGACTTGAAAATAACACAAGGGAAGAGGATCCAGTTATCAAGAATCACTGCATTTTGGAAGGAATCTTTCAGAGTTCTGATGTAGTTTTTATTCCAAAAGAAACAAAACTAGAGCAACGTATATTGGTAGCAATGAAATTTACTCTATGACACTTGCATTAAAAGTTCGTCTATTAATGTAGTGAGAGTTGAGGAGGGTTCAAGGGATTGTGGAAGCTGTTAGTGGAGGAGGGAGTGGGTGTTGCACATTGGTCGAGTGGTTTCCAGAGCTCATAACTAAACAAGTTTAGAATCGATGTTAATTCGCACAAAGCCTTTAAATATGTGGCCCGAAAACTATACAATAAGCTCCCACGAAACATCCGAATGATTGAAGACATTAAGGCTTTCAAGGGGAAACTGAAAACCTTATTTCAACAGTCATACTACAGTGACGATTTAACAGTAAATGAACAATACGCGATATGAAACGTTAAATACTTTGAACGAACAAGGTAAGACGACAGTGGAAATCCTGTAGAGAGTGGGGTTCCCCTGCTGTATGAAACCGGAAAAGCGGCCGTCAAAGCCTAAGTCAAATCCTAAGCCAACTCTAACAATTCGAAGTCTTACCTGTTCGTAAAAGCGTTTTCTATACCTATAATAAACATGAAAAATTCCTTCAGGTCACATTGTGCGAGGTTAAGGTCAGAGTCCTGATAATAAAAAAAGGGTTGTGACTTTTTTGTTCAAGGATTGATTTGTCATTATATGTGAAAAGGTTTATTTTTTAGAATAATTGGTTTAATGTTGATTAAAATGCCTTTATCGGCATTTCTTGGAGCCCTCCCCCCTTCAACTCCCTCTCACCTCACACAATCGTCGTTGTCTTTCAATAATAGATGGGTGCTAGTTACTTGGATTAGAAATAAAGCTTATGAGAGATACATTTTGTAAACAGCAATAAGTCCCTCTTACTTCAACTTAAATATCAAGGAAATGAATAATTCCCGTACGATAAAAATTGTTGAAAACGATCGTTGATTCCTATTATTCTTAATAAGATGATTTGCATCAGACACGATTATATTTGTTTTTGATAAAAAAGAAAGAAAAAAAAACTTGAAATTTATCAACAAATAAGATCTTCTTTTGGTTATAAACTTCCTACATTTACTATATCAATTTCCTAATGATTGACCAATATTGATTGTCATTATTTCCATTGTTAATTTTCCTATGAACATTTTTACGTACGCAAAGTGCTTTAAAGAGCACATGAAAATGACACAGATATGGTTACTAATTCACCATGTGTAAATAAACGAATTTCAAAATAATGGATAGACCAGATAATTGTCAAACGAATAACTATAAATATTATTTTTTTCAAGCATCAATCAACAGTTTCTCATCAGTCAACAATTCCAATTTAAGTCCTTCTTCACTAGGTAGTAGGTTGCCAGTGCACCAGCCACCCGTTGATATACTACCACTAGAGAGTTATGGGGTCCTTTGACTGGCCAGACAGTATTGCATTGGATCCTTCTCTCTGGTTACGGTTCCTTTTCCCTTTGCCTACACACACTCCGAATAGTCCTTCGCATAAGGGGTTACTGCACTATAATTGTTCAGTGGCCACTTTCCTCTTAGTAAGGGTAAAAGGGACGCTTTAGCTATGGTTAGCAGCTCCTCTAGGAGAAGGACACTCCAAAATCAAACCATTGTTCTCTAGTCTTGGATAGTGCCATAGCCTCTGTATCATAGTCTTCCACTGTCTTGGGTTTGAGTTCTCTTGCTTGTAGGTACACTCGGGCACACTATTCTATCTCATTTCTCTAACTCTTGTTTTGTTAAGTTTTTTATAGTTTATATAGATATTAATTTTGAAGTTACTGTTCTGAAAATATTTTATTTTTCCTTGTTTCCTTTCCTCACTTGGCTATTTTCCCTGTTGGAGCCCTTGGGCTTATAGCATGCGGCTTTCCCAACTAGGGTTGTAGCTTAATAATAATAATAATAATAATAATAATAATAATAATAATAATGATAATAATAATATAACGATGAATTTGCTTCGGTGCTCTGCAGATGACGCAAACGTACTAAATATAATGGAGAGGACATTCATAGAGTCTCATGCAATTGGTAGTATCAGGATTACCGACATGTTTGACAATCCAGGTGAGGAAGTTTAGTCCTCAGAGGAAAAAAAAAAAAAAAAAAAAAAAAAAAAAAAAAAAAAAAAAAAACATAAAATTAAATAAATTGTGATAATAACCAATTAGTTTGTCCTGGTGAGAGTATTCTAGCTTCAAGTTAACACATTTATATATATAGCTCCAATGAATTTAATTCATATTTTCTAGATGAAAAATAAAATATTGCCACATTGCTAGTCTTTTGAATGTTTCGTATTTATAAAAAAAAAAAAAACTATTTATTACATTTCAAGGAACAGTTCTCATTACATGGTTAAACCTAATACGGAGTTCGATGACTATTTATATGTTATAATAATATGACAAATTATTGTTCATGTTGTTATAAAGGAAAAGTATTCAGAGAATGAAATAACACTGAATTACTTTCTTCAAATATATTAAAACTTGCGTTAGTGTAACAATGGTACAATGAGGTGAATGATATTGAGTTGTTCAATATTTTAATTACATATAAAAACTGAATAAAAATACATGTTTAGTGAGTTCCTATCAAGGAAAGTAGATTAACAGAAATTTCACATGTTCGTATATAAAATGAGGTCTCATGATCTATCTTTTGTATATTACTGATCAGAGATAACTGTTTTCTGTCACATTACAACCTGTTAAACTTTTATCATTTGGGTCTTCCGCCTCAAATATATGGACTACGATCCCTATCGGAAAGAACCGTAAATTTCAATCTAAATGTTTAATACAGAATTACCGTTCCACTCATGTCATCGACCCATCCTCTGAATGATTATAGCTGCTGTAAATTTTCATCGTTTGGACTGTATGATATCTTTCTGGGGCGTAGGAGCAGGGGTTGCTGGGGGGCTGGTTGTTATAGCACCCC
>NC_090743.1:87902180-87907180 GCF_036898095.1 Palaemon carinicauda | reverse complement strand
TATCAAATAATAGAAGATCTCCAGTGAAGGTCTGAAAGTAACTCTTCAGTGCCGAAAAGCAGGAGTGGGATGGTTGATATTCTGAAAGTTCCATTAGCCATTCTTTGTCTATAGTCAGATATAAACCATTATCAAATGATAGAGGACATCTAGTTAAGGTTTAAAAGTAAGTCTCCAGTGCCAAAGGGAGGATTGGGATTTCTTATGCTCTGTAAGCTCCATTGGTCATTCTTTATCCGCAGAAAAATATAAACCAATATCAAATAATAGAAGACCTCCGTTGAAGGTATAAAAATTACTCTCAATTGCTAAAAAGGAGGATTGGGATGGGTGATGTTCTGTAAGCTCCATTGGCTATTCCTTATCCACAGAAAGGTAAAAACCAATATTTAATAATAGAACACCTACGGTTAATATCTAAAAATAACTCTTTAGTGCCAAAAGGGAGGATTGGGATGAGGGAAGTTCTGAAAGCTCCATTGGCTATTCTTGATTTCAAGAATGATATAAACCAATATCGAAAAATAGAAGACCTTCAGTGAAGGTCCGAAAGTAACTCACCAGTGCCAAAATGGAGGA
This sequence comes from Palaemon carinicauda, assembly GCF_036898095.1. NCBI lineage: Eukaryota > Metazoa > Arthropoda > Malacostraca > Decapoda > Palaemonidae > Palaemon > Palaemon carinicauda. Next base: position 87,906,601 of record NC_090743.1, on the reverse strand, counting down.
TTGTTATGGGTGATATTTTGAATGCGCTATTAGATATTCTTTATCTACAGAAATATTTAAACCAATAACAAATAATAGAAGACTACCGGTTAAGGTCTAAAAGTAACTCTCCAATTCCAAAAAGGAAGATTGGGATGTGTTATGCTCTGAAAACTCCATTGGTGTATGGTGTATAAGAATTGTTGAAAAATTAATCTAAAATAGGGTTACACTCAACACAATACCATAGAACAACTCGCCCTCCTTATTTTCTCTCTAATATTGTTTCATGTACTCTAACCTGAAAAAAAATATGTGCCACAAATTCTTAAATGAACAGCGATAATTCTTCTCTTAATCTCATTGAATAAAAAGTTTCACGTATATCATGTTTCCATGCAGTATCATATGCCTTTTCAAGGTAAAAAATGACAGTTACATGGTACTGTTTGGAAGCAAAGGCTTCACAAAAACAGGACTTAAATTTAACCAGTAAATCAATTGTTAAGCGTATCTTCTTAACGATACATGGCATAGGGGATAAAGCAGCTTTATTTTCTAGGCATCACACAAGTTTTAAATTGACTATATTCTCCAAGATCTTACATAAACAAGACGCCAATGCATTAGGTCGATAGTTTCCTGCTATAATCTTATCGTTACCAGTTTTAAAAAATATTATATAATTGCTAGTTCCTTGTTTGTTGGGTAACAATGGTCATGTCATAATCAATTTATAACTTTCAAAATAAATAATCTAATATTAATCGGTACATATCTAATAATCAAATTCCTCTTCGGTAAAAGGAAATTTATAAGATTCGTCTGTTCTTGTTGTAGAATATAACAATACTTGTCCTTTAATCCTTCTCTCTATTATGGTGACAAGGACCTGCTTCACGATTGCATGATATATTAGAGAAATGCTTAGTTAAAGCTATGTTAACTTCAGTTGCACCAGTCAAATACTAACCATTCACCTTCAACAATGGAGTTAGGTTAGGGGTAATTTTTTAAGGTTTCTTATTTTTTCCTCCTTATTAACTAAGAAACAAAACAAATGCAAGACAGGTGACTAGCTGCTATCATTGCCCAATAAAACTGTGCATTACATTTTTTTTTTATTATTATTATTACTACAAGTATATTCTCATCTATACAGCATATATGCAATCAAGTCAAAGATGTTTTTATAGCTCAGTGCATGGTTGAACATTTTTATGAACCCATAGGCTGGTCACTGAATGTATAACCCTGTGTTTTTCGAGACTGAATTAACTGCTGTTATATAAAGAGTTCCATTCAGTAAGTCTATGGCCTCATCTACACATTCAAAGCGTTCTACATTAAAGTCAATCTCAAATACCTCTTGAAATCTATCCAAATCCACCTTGGCAAGAGTCCATAATAACAACAATAATAATAATAATAATAATAATAATAATAATAATAATAATAATAATAATAATAATAATAATAATAATAATAATAATAATAATAATAATAGCCTATTATTGTTATTATGATTATTATTATCATTATTATTATCATTATTATTATTATTATTATTATTATTATTATTATTATTATTATTATTATTATTATTATTATTATTACTAGGCTAAGCTACAACCCTAGTTGGAAAAGCAAGATGCTATAAGTCCAAGGGCTCCACCATGGAAAAGTAGCCCAGTGAGGAACGGAAATAAGGAAACAAATAAACGATATCAAAATTAATGAAAATTAAAATAAAATATCTAAAAAAAACATTGATAACATTATAAGAGATATTTGATACATAAACCATAAAAGGACTTATGTAAGCCTGTTCAACAGAAAAACTTTTGCTGCGAGTTTGAACTTTTGAAGTTCTACTGATTCAACTACCCGACTGGGAAGATCATTCCACTACTTGGTTACAGGTGGAATATAACTTCTAGAGTACTGTGTATTATTGAGTCTCATGATGGATAAGGTGTGACTATTAGAATTAACTGCATATCTAGTATTACGAACAACAATGCTTTATGAACTAATTGAACGACAGTGCCAGAGATTGATATCTAGATCAGGAATAAGAAATTCAATAGACCGTAAGTTCTTGTCCAACAAATTAAGATGAGTATCAACACCTGAAGACCAGACAGGAGAACAATACTCGAAACAAGGTATAATGAAAGAATAAAACACTTCTTCAGAATAGATTGATCACCAAAAATCTTGGAAGATTTTCTCAATAAGCCAATTTTTTTTTTTTGTGCAACTGAGGAAGACACAGACCTTATGTGTTTCTCAAAAGTACTCATTACTGCACTACAATGAGATATTACCAATATGATAAGAGTGGCTCAAGTGTAAGCTAAACCCTAATGAGGAAACAGATAATTTGAAAAATGCAGTTCTCTTCATTTTAATCATAGCAGTAGGCAAACCTGACAGAATGACAAGAATTCTATTTCGGAAAACTAGTCCTCCCCTGGGATCCGATTACCGGTTTTTTGCATGAACTTGTTTCCCTGGTAATATGAGAATATTTAAACTCTTATAGTTCAAGCAATAGGGTAGCTGTCTCCTACAATTGTTTGGAAAACTTCACGTACAGCAAAAATATCCGCTTCTAAAAATCTGGATACTGAAGGGGTTTCAGGCAGCAAGATCCGATAAAATTGATTAAATACAAAGAATATTAAAGTTATAATAAGTAATAGAAAAAATATGAAAGAAATTTTGAGTCAAACTGAGGAAAATATTACTGCTCAATTCGAGACCCCTCTTGACCATTAAAGACTTCAACATAGAAATATTCCCAGCTGAGCTCAGTGCCTACGTCTTGGAGTTCTTCTAATCTTCCATTTTATTCTTATAACCGTGTAAGACACTTTGTGTACATGACTCTTTAAATGATATAGACCAACATATGGTTACAGATATGTTTGACCGAATACCAGAACCTAGTGAATATTCAATAAAAATTATTATTATTATTATTATTATTATTATTATTATTATTATTATTATTATTATTATTATTATTATTATTATTATTATTATTATTATTATTATTATTATTATTATTTTGGTAAAACGTGTTGAATAAAGTTGTCCATATATTACGTAGTTTTAAATATTTTGTAATATGGAAATATGTCTTTACAATTAGTTATTTTCTCGTGGAATAATACCGTCAAAATACTTTATATCTATTTCAATGTTATCACTGTTCTTAAGATATTTCATTTTTCCATGTTTCCTTTCCTCACTGGGGTATCTTCCTTTTTGGAACCATGGGCGTATAACATCCTGCTTTTCCAACTAGGGTTGTAGCTTAGCAAATAATAATAATAATAATAATAATAATAATAATAATAATAATAATAATAATAATAATAATAATAATAATAATAATAATAATAATAATAATTATGAAAGAATAAAGCTGAAAAAAGACATGAAAAACTTGTAGTAGTGCCGGAGACTCCACAATATAATAGTGGATTAGCTTGAAGCGCAAACCATTTTCGTTCATAACATAATACGACATTTTCAATACAATAATATTTAACCCAAGTTGGAAATAAATACGAAACGAACGAAAAATTAGAGAAACACTAGGGCAAATATAGACTTGTTTCCTTAATGAATTGAAGCTAGTTTTACTTCCTTGTGAAGATTCAATGTTTTCCCCAGTGAAAACAGTTTCATGCGTGTAGCGCTCGTAATATTCATTAATTTTAAGGCTATTTTAGTTTCACCTATTCTTTCTTTCTATGTTTCATTCCCTTATTCAGGAACCTAGCCACATTCCCATGCCGTTATATCATGTATTATCCTATTTATTAATTTCAAATGCATTACAATTTTAGTTAATCGTATGATTTACCCTATATATGTTTACACAAAAACACGCATATATATATATATATATATATATATATATATATATATATATATATATATATATATATATATATATATATATATATATATATATATATATATATATATAGATTAGCAGATCACGATACTCTACAATAGGTAATTGAGAGAGTATGTTTTAATAAGTGATTGAATGACCACGAAAAAATATATTGAATGTGTTAATCAATCAATGAAAAAAGATACGATTTGTACTATGACTTAAGATTTGGGCGTAGAATGATTTATCAATTAGATGATTAGGGAACACATAATTCTAGGTGTCATTTGCTGTTAAATATTTCCGTACCCAATAAGGCAGAAATCACAGGTCGAATTCTAAATGAATGTTAGCCCTATTTGCATAAATAATGAAAACACTGTGATATTCTCATAACATAACAATACATATCAGGAAATTTTGAAAGTTTAATTTTCTTACATGTAGAAAGTATGCGGAATAGTGACAAATACACGAAGACGTATCATCATTAGTTTATCATTAATGATAAATACCTCGATTAATC
>NC_090743.1:87882180-87894680 GCF_036898095.1 Palaemon carinicauda | reverse complement strand
CACATTCAATTTCTGTCTCTCCATCAATTTCATTCCCCACAACTCCGATCCATACATCACAGTTAGTGCAATCACTTTCTCATACAGAACTCTCTTTACATTCATGCCCAACCCTCTATTTTTTACTACTCCCTTAACTGCCCCCAACACTTTGCAACCTTCATTCGCTCTCTGACGTACATCTGCTTCCACTCCACCATTTGCTGCAACAACAGACCCCAAGTACTTAAACTGATCCACCTCCTCAAGTAACTCTCCATTCAACATGACATTCAACTTTGCACCACCTTCCCTTCTCGTACATCTCATAACCTTACTCTTACCCACATTAACTCTCAACTTTCTTCTCTCACACACCCTTCCAAATTCTGTCACTAGTCGGTCAAGCTTCTCTTCTGTGTCTGCTACCAGTACAGTATCATTCGCAAACAAAAACTGATTTACCTCCCATGCATGGTCATTCTCGCCTAGCAGTTTTAATCCTCGTCCAAGCACTCGAGCATTCACCTCTCTCACCACTCCATCAACATACAAGTTAAACAACCACGGCTACATCACACATCCCTGTCTCAGCCCCACTCTCACCGGAAACCAATCACTCACTTCATTTCCTATTATAACACATGCTCTACTACCTTTGTAGAAACTTAGCACTGCTTGCAACAACCTTCCACCAACTCCATATAACCTCATCACATTCCACATTGCTTCCCTATCAACTCTATCATATGCTTTCTCCAGATCCATAAACGCAACATACACCTCCTTACTTTTTGCTAAATATTTCTCGCATATCTGCCTAACTGTAAAAATCTGATTCATACAACCCCTACCGCTTCTAAAACCACCCTGTACTTCCAAGATTGCATTCTCTATTTTATCCTTAATCCTATTAATCATTACTCTACCATACACTTTTCCAACTACACTCAACAAACTAATACCTCTTGAATTACAACACTCATGCACATCTCCCTTACCCTTATATAGTGGTACAATACATGCACAAACCCAATCTACTGGTACCATTGACAACACAAAACACATATTAAACAATCTCACCAACCATTCAAGTACAGTCACACCCCCTTCCTTCAACATCTCAGCTTTCACACCATCCATACCAGATGTTTTTCCTACTCTCGTTTCATCTAGTGCTCTCCTCACTTCCTCTATTGTAATCTCTCTCTCATTCTCATCTCCCATCACTGGCACCTCAACACCTGGAACAGCAATTATATCTGCCTCCCTATTATCCTCAACATTCAGCAAAATTTCAAAATATTCTGCCCACCTTTTCCTTGCCTCCTCTCCTTTTAACAACCTTCCATTTCCATCTTTCACTGTCTCTTCAATTCTTGCGCCAGCCTTCCTTACTCTCTTCACTTCTTTCCAAAACTTCTTCTTATTCTCTTCATATGACTGACCCAATCCCTGACCCCACCTCAGGTCAGCTGCCCTCTTTGCCTCACGTACCTTGCGCTTTACTTCCACATTCTTCTCTCTATATTTTTCATACTTCTCTATACTATTACTCTGCAGCCATTCTTTAAAAGCCCTCTTTTTCTCTTCCACTTTTACCTTCACTCCTTCATTCCACCATTCACTGCCCTTCCTCATGCTGCCTCCAACAACCTTCTTGCCACATACACCACTTGCAATCCCAACAAAATTTTCTTTTACTAACTTCCACTCCTCCTCTAAATTACCAGTTTCTATCACTCTCACCTCGTCATATGCCATTTTCAACCTTTCCTGATATTTACTTTTTACCCCCGGTTTTATTAGCTCTTCAACCCTCACTAGCTCCCTTTCACATCCACCTACTCTATTCCCCCACTCTTTTGCTACAACTAATTTTCCTTCCACCAAAAAATGATCAGACATACCGTTAGCCATACCCCTAAACACGTGCACGTCTTTCAATCTTCCAAACATTCTTTTAGTTATCAACACATAATCCATTACTGCCCTTTCTACTACTCTTCCATTTGCCACTCTTACCCATGTATACTTATTTTTATCTTTCTTTTTAAAAAAGCTAGCACTTATTACCATCTCTTGTTCAACACACATATCTACTAGTCTCTCACCACTCTCATTTTCACCTGGTACGCCATACTTCCCAATGACACCTTCTACCTCTCCAGCGCCCACTCTAGCATTTAAGTCACCCATGACAACTACATAATTCCTTCTACCCAGTCCTTCTACACACCTAGTTAATTCATTCCAGAACTCATTCACTCTTTTTCACTTTTCTCACTACCTGGCCCATACGCACTGACAAACGCCCAACATTCCCTACCCAACCTAAACCTTACCCACATTAAACAAGATGATATCTCCTTCCATTCCACTACTTTACGTGTCATCCATTCACTCAGCAATAAAGCCACACCCTCTCTCGCTGTTCCCCTTTCAATCCCAGACACTCTACCAGACATTTCACCAAACATCCCTTCACCCTTTCCTTTTCATCTTTGTCTCACACAAGGCCAATACATCCATCCTTCTACTTCTAAACATACTTCCAATCTCACATCTTTTACTCTCTATCGTACTACATCCACGCACATTCAGACACCTCAAAACTAGAGTGCGGGGAGCAGTCACTCTCCCCCCAGCTCCATCTCTTTGTTGATATATATATATATATATATATATATATATATATATATATATATATATATATATATATATATATATATATATATATATATATATATATATATATATATATATATATATATATTCAAAGTTTGACAAGAATACAAAAAACAATTATATCAGTTTTATTTACTGTGAAACTATATATTCATTTACCGTATACATATATATATATATATATATATATATATATATATATATATATATATATATATATGTGTGTGTGTGTGTATGTATGTATATATATATATATATATATATATATATATATATATATATATATATATATATATATACATATATATATATATATATATATATATATATATATATATATATATATATATATATATATATATATATATATATAGGCAATATTTGAAAAGTTGATAAAATTCAAGGTACGCGATTAAAAGGGTCAATGAGTATAAAGTACAACCAAATGGGAAAGCCAATACTTGCTCAATTATTTATTCACGAGAAATATTCTCTGGGTTTTGATACTATCTTTTTCCATTAAAGAATATAGTTTCTCGAATTATTCATTTTATGATATACTAATTAACACATTGAGAGAAATTTGCTTTTGAGGGGCTGTTTCTACTTTGTATGATACTGTGTAAAATTTACATTATTTTAAATTCTGTTGTATTGGGTTTTTAAATCTGTAGCTCTACTATATAAATATTAGACGTAAGTGGTGGCAGTATTATTGTTTTATGGGATTTATATTTGTATAAAAAAATGCATTAATAATCTTTAGCAAATGCAGATATATCACTATTGATGATGTTAATAACAATATTGATTATAGTAATAATTAGGGAAATCCCTCTTCTCTCTTCTTACCCGTAACTATTCATCCAAATGAGTTCGTTATGGTCGTCGTTTTATCAACTTTCTATAAGTTATAAGAAAATAAACCTCTTTAACTTAAATTTCACCGCAAAGAAAAAAAAATATACTCAAAATATTTACATCTATTCCAACGTCTAGTTCACATTCTAACGCCTAAAACCATCGATGAAAACGTGGTTGGAGACGATACAAGGAGGCTCCAAAAATAATCAACTTTTCTTTGTAAATATGATTAGCAATCAAATTAATTAAGTTTCTGATATCCAGATAAATGATTTCATATGCTTGGTGCCCTGGAAACATTGCCTTCTTATCTCTCTCGAAACCTGAATCAGGACATCAACTTATATATAAATTTTCGTGCTACGTATTCCTTGAACAAATATACTAATGTAAGAAGTAAACAAAGAAATAAAACATAAATGACCACAACCTCCTTGACGGAGGTAATAGCCCTGAATTCCTCCATCTTTTCCCGCTCACAAAAGAAAAGGCTCCACTCATAATGCTCTCATATTTCTCCAAAAGAAGTTCTTTTAAAGGGGTAATCTAGTCTGACGATGATGATTTCCTAATGATTTTTCTTCTGGACACTTCTCATTGCTTATCTCCTACGGCAAGAGTTTATGTTTAATAGACAGTGTTTTACGTTACTAATCTCTAGGGATTTCAAGTTATGTGAAGTGCTTGGATGTTTTTTTCATTAGGTTTGTTTCTTTGCTGCTATCGTAACTTTTCTTTTCATGTTATCCAAATTACAAATATATTTTGCTTAGTCTTTCTTTATTTTATCAATTTCATAGTTTATATTTGATTTAAATATCCTTAAATCTTCATTTTCTAGGCAAATTCCGCAGCCTAAAAGTTACTTTAATTTACTTTACTTTAATGGCTGCTTATCTGGTCCTGTACAGCAGGGGAACTCTACTCTCTATAGGACCTCCACGTTTGTTTAATGACGTTCATTCTGGAGCATTTCACATTTCACAATACGTATTGCTCGCTTACTGTTCGATCATCACTGCCAAAACACTCACAAAATAAGGTCTTCAATTTCCTCTTGAAAGCCTTGATATCTACAATTATTCGAATGTTCCGTGGGAGTTTATTGTATAATCTCTGGGATGCATATTTTATGGTTCTAAAGCCTACAGTAGACATGGTTCTAGGTTCTGATAGTTTGAAACCTTCTGTAACTATTCTCGTGTCAACACGATTTGTTGGTTGCACAATATGTAGCAATTCTCTTAGATATTTTGGACGACCGGTTCTGATAACTTCAAATTCAATTCTCGCTTTAATCGGCAGCTAATGTAGATCAATTAGTATAGGAGTGATCCTTTCTCTAGGTGGGACACATTTTATCAGTCTTGCTCCTCTTTGTATAATGTTTTGTAATTTCTTAAGTTGTACTTAAGGTAGATTGTAGTAGATGGAATTACAGTAGTCGAATCTGGTAATAACACAGTTTATCACAACCTTTTTAACAGTATGTTCATCCAGATACTTTTTTATAAAAGCAATATTTCTTAGAAAATAACCAGCAGTTTTTACTACATTATTTATTTGGCCATTGAGAGACAAAGTGGCAGTCAAGAAAAACGTCTAGATAACGAACTTTAATAGATATCGGTACTGAGTCATTATTCATGTTTATTTGAATATCAACCAAGCTTCTCAGTGTTTCTCTTTCCCACCACCATGAACTCAGTTTTGTTCTCATTCAATTTCAGTTGTTTAAATGTCATCCATATAATTGATGGAGAAGTAAAATTGTGTGTCTTCCGCAAATAGTTTGAACTTCACAATATGCCTTAGTAGTATTTTTGATAGACCAATAGTATAGATGCAGAATAAGATTGGGCCCAGTACACTCCCCTGAGGTAACCCTCTGTTTAAAGGTTCATATGGTGATTAAGAGTTTCCAGTTTTTACACAGTAATTTCTACCAACCAAGTAGTCTTTCAGGTATTCGAAAGCTCCATCTTCAACGCCCATGAACCGCAGATCATTTAGTAGCAGTTCATGCGCAACTGTATCATAAGTAGCACTAAGATCAAGTAATATTAAAATGCCACATTTATTCTCATCAAGCATTTCCAGCATATCATTTACAAAAGAGCAGATGGCTGTGTCTGTAGAGTATAGATATCTGTAAGCAGATTGGTAGTCAGGAAAACCTTCTATTTCTCTAAGTGACTGACTAGTTGTTCAAGAATTGCGTATTTTAACACTTTTACAACAAAGGATAGATTCAAAATAGGTCTATATGAGTTTAATTACTGTTAATCCAGAGCACATTACAGAACTGGTGTGACTATACCCATTTTCTAAGATTTAGGAAACTTATATTCTCATAATTATTTCGGTTAGACTAAAAACTGTTTCTCTCTCCAGTTACTTCAGATATTACTTCTGAGTCATGTGATTAATAATGAAAAAATTACCATACAAACATTCTATGATGATGTAGTCATGAAAGATATCTAAAAGGCTTCTTTTAACATTGTGTAAGGGAGCAAACAAAACCTACCTTTTATATCAAATAGAGCATATAATAAGTTGTAAAGAATCAGTTATTATTATTATTATTATTATTATTATTAATAGTAGTAGTAGTAGTAGTAGTAGTCGTAGTAGTAGTAGTAGTAGTAGTAGTCGTAGTAGTAGTAGTAGTAGTAGTAGTAGTAGTAGTAGTATTTTTATTATTAGTAGCTAAGCTACAACCCTAGTTGGAAAACCAAGATGTTATAAGCCCAATGGCTCCAACAGGGAAAAAAATAGCCATATGAGGAGAGGGAATAAGGAAATAAATAAATGACATAAGAAGTAATGAACAGATATTTCATATATAAACTATAAAAAGACTCATGTCCGCCTGTTCAACATGAAAACATTTGCTGCAAGTTTGAGCTTTTGTACTTCCACTGATTCAACTACCCGATTAGGAAGATCATTCCACAGTTTGGTCACAGCCAGAATAGAACTTCTAGAATATTGTGTAGTATTGAACCTTATGATGAAATAGGCCTGTATATTAGAATTAATTGCCTGCCTAGTATTACGAACAGGATGGAATTGTCCAAGAAGATCTGAATGTAAAGGATGGTCAGAATTTTGAGAAAAAACCTTATGCAACATGCATAGCGAACTAATTAAACGACGGTGCCAGAGATTAATATCTAGATCAGGAATAAGAAATTTAATAGACCGTCAGTTCCTGTCTTACAAATTAAGATGAGAATAAGCGGCTGAAAGCAAGACAGGAAAATGATACTTGAAACAAGGTAGAATGAATGAATCAAAACATTTCTTCAGAATAGATTGATCACTGAAAATCTTGAAAGACTTTCTCAATAAGCCAATTTTTTATGCAATTGAAGAAGACACAGACCTAATGGGTTTCTCAAAAGTAAGTTAGTTGTCGAGAATCAAATCTAAAGTTATAAGAGTTATACATAGTTAGAGAAACATTATCAATGTTTAGATCAATGTTGAGTTTTGTTAGGATTCAACTTCATACCCCATAATTTGCACCATTCACTAATTTTAGCTAGATATCTATTAAGGGATTCAGCAACCCCAGATCTACATTCAGGAGATGGAAATGATGCACAGAGAGTAGCATCATCTGCGTATGTAACAGGCTTGTTTTCTGGGACAAACCACATGACATGTGTATACAGTATGAAAAGTAATGGGCCAAGAGCACTACCTTGAGGAACACCAGATATCACATTCCTATACTCACTATGCTGCCCATCAACAACAACTCTTTGAGATCTATTACTTAAAAATTCATTAATGATGCTAAGAAATGACCCACCCACTCCTAAATGTTTGAGTTGGAAAACAAGGGCCTCATGATTAATACAGTCAAATACAGCACTAAAATCAAGGCCAATTATACGAACTTCCTGACCACAATCAAGGGTTTTGTGTACAGCATTGGAGATTGTAAGATCGGCATCACATGCTCCAAGGTCATTACGAAAACCAAATTGCAAGTTCGGGAAAAGATGATTACCTTCAGCAAACCTATTAAGACGTTTTGCCAAACCCATTTACATAGTGGAGTAACATTACCAATTCTCCAACAAGGGCTAAAAGCTCCTCTACTTTCCAACTAGTGTAGAATAACAGATAACATTGGAGCTAAGAAATCTTTAGTCTTTATAAAACACAAAGGAAAAATACCATTTGGGTCTACACCTCCATAAGCATCAAGGTCCAACAAGAGAGCTTTAATTTCACGAGATCACAAAGCTAAACTAATTAGTTTAGCCTCTGGAAAGAAGGAATGAGGGAGTTCAAGTTACTCATTACTATGCATACTGTCAAACACATTAGCCAAAAGGATTGGCTTTTCCTTTGGACAGTGAGTGACAGAGCCATCTGGTTTAACTAAAGAAGGAATTGTAGCATTCACATAAAAGAGTGCAGATTTAGAGGTAGTCTACCACCTACGTTCCTGGGCTGTACCAGAAAGGGTTTCCTTTCTGGATAAATTGTATTCCCTTTCAGTTGAACCATAAAGTCTCTGAGCAGAAGCTCTAAGGTGAGTAGGCCTCCTGCTTCTCCAAATAAGCACGTCTACAATCATCATTGAACAATGGTTTGTCCTTGCCCCGGCACCTTAGCACACGAGAAATATTAATCGAGAGAAAGTAAAGAAAACATACTTTTTATCTCATGCTAAAACATTTAGAGAGGTACGTCAAAGTGATTGGAACCAAATTTCTACTTTACACAGAACCAAAGAAGAAAACTGTTCGATGAAAGGTATGTCAATAGCAGCCCAGGTGGATAATATATCCAAAGTGAAAAACACTTTCTTATAAGACATTAAAGAAACCATATATTTTGGAAATAATGGTTCCTTCGTGCTTAAGTAAAACTTGTATAGAGATATAAATAGTTTATAACAAAGTTACCTACAGGCTTACCAGGAGAGAGTCTAAGTAGTAACCTTGTCAAACAAAAATTATTCACCATCTTTCCAAGGATAAGGTTATTTGCTTCCTTTTAAAATCATCATTAGATTTAGGGAAATAAACAAAAAAAATCAAGTTTCTTCTCATATTCCTCCATAATATTTATTTTTATTTCTTTTTATAATTGCTAAATGAAATCCATTTCTATTATGAAATTTTTTTTAATAATTAGGTTCAAATTTAAATTACATTAGCTCCTATAGTGTATTCATTTGTTCAACTATAATAATTTCTACAGAGTAAAAGCAGAACTAATGAGGATAATTTTTAAAGTATTCGAATTAACTAATTAAAGTATCACTATTGTTTCTCAGCAATATTAATCATAAGATTTAATAACTCTCCATCTCTTCCAAAACTCTAAATTAGTGTAGTTATCGCAGAATAATGTCTATACTGATCCCGAACAACAGTCGACACAACCTATCAACCAGAGTTCACTCAGCTATGGAAGTGGAAATGACATTCCATAATAGTTAATATCTAGATCAGGAATAAGCAATTTAATAGACCGTAAGTTCCTGTCCAACCAATTAAGATAAGAATCAGCAGCTGAAGACCAAACAGGAGAACAATACTCGAAACAAGGTAAAATAAAAGAATTAAAATACTAAGTCAAATATATATATATATATATATATATATATATATATATATATATATATATATATATATATATATATATATATATACAGACAAATAAGTACCTCTCTGAGTGGGAATACTTTAGCATGGTAAAAGGGTTTGTATATCGCTATGAACAACAAAGCTGTACTAGTCTGGATCACCCATAACAAGCTTGTTTGCTGTGGTCGATGAAACTAAAGTTTCCATCATCACGATCTCCATTGGGATATATGATGATGAAAATAGCCAAACCCCTGACATGAAAAAGATGTGTGTATATATATATATATATATATATATATATATATATATATATATATATATATATGTATATATATATATAGATATATGTATCTGTATATATATACATATATATATATATATATATATATATATATATATATATATATATATATATATATATATATATATAAATATATATATATATACATATATATATGTATATATATATATATATATATATATATATATATATATATATATATATATATATATATATATATACATATTTATCATTAGAAGTAAAGATGGAGAGATATATGGTTAAATATTGCAGAGTATTACAGTACAATTCCATACCATACTGATATAAGAATTAACTTTGCAAATGGAAACTATGAAACACCTTAGTCGGTACTATAAATAACAGTTAAAGTAATTAAAATATTAAAAGCTAGAAAACCTGCTAAGTGGTGGAATATGATGGCCTGTCAACTGATTTAATAATTGATGAAGTATATTTCCTAGTAATAAAACTTGATTAACTTCACACAAAACATCTGCCTGAATTCTCTATAACTACTGCTCGGAAAAACCTTATCCCTATACTCATTCACAAAAAGGGTGATACATGAAAACTAAACACATAACATTATTCTCTGTAATATATGAAATATATTAAAAAAGTAATCTGAGGTCGGATACAAAGGTAGCCAGACGTTAATCAACCGAGAGAGCAAACAGGCTTTGGAAGCTGGTATTCAACAACTGACCATATTCATGTAATTAATCAGCTAATGGAAAAATCAACAAAGTATGACAAAACACAATATATGACAATTATAGATGATGACAACGCTTTTGATTCTGGTAGAACTTCCGCTGAAAATTAAAACTTTCAAAAACAAAAACACTTGAAGTTGGTGAGAAAATTCTGATAGAGAAGGAACTAGACAAGGAGACCACATCTCTCCTAAATCATTCACAGCATACATAGAAGATGTTTTTAAGAATTCAGATTCGATAAATGTAAGAATTAACATTTCGAAAGCGAAAGCAGAAATGTAGGACTAAAGGCAAATCTTGGATAATCTAAAAAAAAAAAAAATACAGATACAACAAATATGAGTTATGGACCAACGTCTATATCCTGTTGATAAATATACTTGTTATAAACAGTAAGTTTTTTCTTTTTTTTTCTCAGGAAATTAGACCGAAATAAGAAAAAAAAAAATAGCATAGAATGCAGAGCGTTTGGTACCCAGAATAAGATATTGAAAAGTAGAAATGTAATTTCCCGAAAATTAAAAGTATTTAATCAGATGGTCGGAGCTACCAGTATCAATTTGGGAACTATAAAGTGGAGCCTTAATTACCCCTTAAAACATAAGCAAGTTTCATCTCAAAGAGCAATGGAAAGAATAATAGGATTAACTCTACGAGCTCAAACAAGAGCAACATGGTTACGAGAGCAAAGTAAAGTAGAGAATATTCTAACATCCTGTAATAAAAAGAAATGAACAAGGGCAGGATATATAATGAGAATGGTATATAATAGATGGACATAAAAAAAAATAAAATGGGTCCCTAATGACTACTAAAGAACCAAGGGAAAGAACAGTAGACGATAGTTTAAGGACAGTGGTTCTTAACCTGTGTTCGATCGAACCCCAGGGGTTCGGTGAGGCAGTGTCAGGGGTTCGGCGGAGGTAACACAACACAAATGAAATGAGAGTGGCACTTGCTAAGGTTAAGCCACGGATTTCTGGAATTGTCTCTGAAAGGCAACAGCAAAAGTCACATTGGTTTTCAATAAGTATTCATTTGGCTTTTGTTGATTTTGTTCTTAGAACACAGTGGTCGTGTATGCCAATGACGCATGGTTCATATTGTGCACTAATACAATATATACCAACGCTTTGAATTTGAAATATATGCTGATATATTCAGGTGTAACTTTCTTTTTTTCCCCTTTATTTCATTTACCTATATATATATATAAATATATATATATATATATATATATATATATATATATATATTTATATATATACATATATATATATATATATATATATATATATATATATATATATATATATGTATGTATATATATGTATATATATATATATATATATATATATATATATATATATATATATATATATATATATATATATATATATATATATATATATATATATATATAAATATATATACATATATATACACACACACACACACACATATATATATATATATATATATATATATATATATATATATATATATATATATATACTATGAAGGGTTCGATGAGTGTACATATGACACTTGAGGGGTTCACTACCTCCAACAAGGTTAAGAACCACTGTTTAAGGAGATCAAATATTGCAGGTGTAGGCTGGCATAGAAAGACAATAAACAGATGCGAGTGGAAGGACATGTCTAAGCCCTTCGTTTTGCAATGAACTAGTAGCTAATGATGATCATGATGCAAGCACAAGTCAAGGTGGCTTGTTCTGAGGTCTTTTAATGGTTCAGTTATAACCGTCTCTTATGGTACCGGCTGAGGTGTTTCATTATTCCTATTTGCAAAGTTATTTCTTATATTACTATTGTATAGCAATGTGGAGTAATAATCTGGAATATTTACATATATATATATATATATATATATATATATATATATATATATATATATATATATATATATATATATATATATATATATATATTTATATATATATACAAATATATATTTATTTATACATACATACATATATATATATATATATATATATATATATATATATATATATATATATATATATATATATATATATATATATATATATATATATATAGTATAAATAGTATATATTTATATATGTATATATATATGGTATGTATTCATATATATATATATATATATAGATATATATATATATATATATATATATATATATATATATATATATATATATATACATAAATAAATAAAATCCTTTTAATCCACTGTAAGACAAAGGTATTTAGCGATTTTAATTAATGTAAATATCAGCCGCAATGGCATTTCATATCGATTGTTACCTTTGGGGACGAAAATCT
>NC_090743.1:87857180-87872180 GCF_036898095.1 Palaemon carinicauda | reverse complement strand
TTTCTGTCTCTCCATCACTTTCATTCCTCAAAACTCCGATACATACATCACAGTTGGTACAATCACTTTCTCATATAGAACTCTCTTTACATTCATGCCCAACCCTCTATTTTTTACTACTCCCTTAATTGCCCCCAACACTTTGCAACCTTCATTCACTCTCTGACGTACATCTGCTTCCACTCCACCATTTGCTGCAACAACAGACCCCAAGTACTTAAACTGATCCACCTCCTCAAGTAACTCTCCATTCAACATGACATTCAACCTTGCACCACCTTCCCTTCTCGTACATCTCATAACCTTACTCTTACCCACATTAACTCTCAACTTCCTTCTCTCACTCACCCTTCCAAATTCTGTCACTAATCGTCCAAGCTTCTCTTCTGTGTCTGCAACCAGTACAGTATCATCCGCAAACAAAAACTGATTTACCTCCCATTCATGGTCATTCTCGTCTACCAGTTTTAATCCTCGTCCAAGCACTCGAGCATTCACCTCTCTCACCACTCCATCAACATACAAGTTAAACAACCACAGTGACATCACACATCCCTGTCTCACCGGAAACCAATCACTCACTTCATTTCCTATCCTTACACATGCTTTACTACCTTTGTAGAAACTTTTCACTGCTTGCAACAACCTTCCACCAACTCCATATAACCCCATCACATTCCACATTGCTTCCCTATCAACTCTATCATACGCTTTCTCCAGATCCATAAACGAAACATACACCTCCTTACCTTTTGCTAAATATTTTTCGCATATCTGCCTAACTGTAAAAATCTGATTCATACAAACCCTACCCTTTTAAAACCAAACTGTATTTCTAAGATTGCATTCTCTGTTTTATCCTTGATCCTATTAATCATTACTCTACCATACACTTTTCCAACTACACTCAACAAACTAATACCTCTTGAATTACAACACTTATGCACATCTCCCTTACCCTTATATAGTGGTACAATACATGCACAAACCCAATCTACTGGTACCATTGACAACACAAAACACATATTAAACAATCTTACCAACCATTCAAGTACAGGCACACTCCCCTCCTTCAACATCTCAGCTCTCACACCATTGTACCAACCGTGTTTCACACAATTGTACATAATTCCTTTTGTATATATTATGGTTGTATCTTCGCTCTTCCCTCGCACTAAAACGAACATGAAAATTCAAGTCTGGTTTTTCCTCTGTGATTTTGTCTGTCTTGTGAACTTGTCATGTCCTGTTGCCTTGAGGTTTTGTATATAAGGAGAGTGTTCCACAACAATATAACTCAGTCGTTTCCAATCAGCCTTTGATTTCACAACTCCTCTCTCGGCCCGTCACATTGGTGACCCCGGAAGTCGACTCGCTTCCACCGCCTTCCACCCCCACCCCCTCGCCCCTCCATCGTTGGTACTATGACGGACTCTACGGCAGTTGGCGCTACGGCCTCTCCATTCAAACTTTCATCGTTTGCCAGCGGAGAGGCGTTTGCTTGGTTTCAGCGCGCAGAAGTCCAGTTTCGTATCAGGGGCGTGACTCGCTCAACCACAAAAGCGGATTATGTTCTCGCGGCGATACCCGAGGACACCTTCCCAGAAATATCCGACTGGCTTTGTGAACAAGGAGACACCCCAATAGCGTATGACGACCTCAAATCATACCTTCTGCAACAGTACTCGCCGTCGCCAGCCGCCCGTATAGCAAAGCTTTTTCAGCTCTCGCAACAACCGTTGGGGGACTAAAGGGCTTCGCTTGCCCTCAGGGAAATGACCAGTATCGCTCGCCTTCAACCTGCCGCAGACGGCTCTCCTCGTGAGGTGAACCTACTCCGTGCCCTTTGGATACGCCGTTTACCTGAACCTGTGCGCGCTGCCATACCCGATGTCGATAGTTTACCCATAAAGGACTTGATGACCAAAGCCGATGCCGTTATGGACAGCCACTTCAAGACCTCCATCAACGCCTCCACCCCTGACGACGAGGATGCCTATTCAACGTACACCGAAGCTGACATGAATGCCGTAGGACATACACGCCTACCCCGTGACGTGCCGAAGCGGCAACAAAGCCGCCCACCACCCACCAATCGCTCGCGCCCCAACGAACGACTTCTACAGCCACTTACTACCTCCCATCCACCGCAGTTTTGCTACTACCACTTCAGATTCGGGGCAAACGCGAAGAAATGTGCCAAAGATTGTCAGTGGCCAAAAAACGTGTAAGTAGGCCATCGCTTGTGGCGGTGGCCTCCCATGTTTCTAATCTTTTCTTTTTACAGGATGCAGGAACGGGCGTGCGATTTTTGGTAGACACGGGTGCTTGTCGTTCTCTTTTGCCAAGGAAACTCTTCAAGGCACAACGTAGTGTGTCTACATCTGCCGACGTCCGCTTGGTAGCTGCCAACGGATCTGCGATACCCACCTACGGTTACGAGAACCTCACATTATCGTTCGGAAACGGTAAATTCAATTGGAAGTTTCTTGTTGCTGACGTCACAATGCCAATCCTCGGTGCGGATTTCCTCTCTCATTTCCACCTTCTGGTCGATGTCGCCCACCGACGATTGGTCAACGCGGACTCGTACTTGTCGACACCTCTTCAACCCGCCCCCTCTAACCTCGCTCTCCACATCAGCGCACCCACGGATGCCTACGCCCACCTCCTCACGTCGTACCCGGAAGTTTTCCGTCCAGAACTTCGCCAAACGCCCGCGGTTCCTACTAAGCACGGTATTTATCACCATATCAAGACGACGGGACCCCCAGTCTTCGCAAAATTCAGACGTTTGGCACCGGAACGATTGGCCGCCGCCAAACAGACGTTCGCCGAAATGGAGAAAATGGGCCTTTGCCAAAAGGCCTCCAGCCCATGGTCGTCACCCTTACACATCGTTCTGAAGAAAGACGGCTCCCTCCGTCCGTGCGGGGATTACAGGCGCCTGAACATGCAAACAGAACCGGATCACTACCCCCTCCCAAACATTGCCAATGTAACCTCCTACCTGCACAAAGCAAAGGTTTTCTCTACGCTCGACCTCCTGAAGGGGTATTATCAGGTGCCTATGAACCCAGAAGACATCCCCAAGACTGCCATCACCACTCCGTTTGGCACATACACCTTCAATTACTCTTGTTTTGGCCTTCGTAATGCTGGGGCAACGTTTCAACGTCTCATGGATGGCATCTTAGGGGACCTCCCTTTCTGTGTATGTTATGTGGACGACATACTTGTGTTCTCCTCCTCAAAAGAGGAACACCTCCGTCACCTGCGCATCGTGCTCGACCGCCTGCAACAAAACGGCCTTGTAGTCCGGTACGACAAGTGTACCTTTGGCGCCAACGAAGTGTCGTTCTTAGGGCACCGTATCACTCCTCAAGGACACCATCCCCTCCCTGAGAAGGTAGCCGCCGTTCAGAATTTCCCCACGCCCTCGACCGTCAAAGCTCTGCAGGAATTCTTGGGCATGATCAACTATTATCACCGCTTTCTGCCAGCCATTGCCGCCAATTTGGCTCCCCTCTACGCCTCCCTCAAGGGCAAGCCAAAGGACTTGAAGTGGGGTCCCCTTCAAGAAGCGGCCTTCTGCAATGCAAAGAAGGCCCTATCAACTGCTGCGGCTCTCACTTTTCCTATCCCACACGCCCCTCTCCTTCTCTCCACCGATGCCAGCGACGTCGCTATTGGTGCAGTACTCGAGCAGGTGGTCAAAGGCTCGCCCCGCCCATTGCCCTTCTTCAGCAGAAAACTGTCCAAGGCAGAATCGGGTTATTCTACTTTTGATCGAGAATTGCTGGCGGTGCACCTGGCTGTCCGTCACTTTCTCCATTTCTTAGAAGGTACGCCCTTCGTCATTCGCACAGACCACATGCCTCTGGTGCACGCCTTCACTCGACAGTCTGACGCCTGGTCCGCCCGTCAACGCTGACATCTCTCCGCCGTGGCTGAATACAATTGCACCCTCCAATACGTCCCTGGGAAAATGAATCCCGTTGCCGATGCCCTGTCAAGAAACACGTTGGCTGCCGTTCAACTGGGATTGGATTACAACGCCCTGGCTGAAGCCCAACGACAGGATCCAGAGTATCAAGCTTGTAGGACATCCTGCACGTCCCTCCGTTGGGAGGATTTTCCCCTCGAAAACTCCAACACCACCCTCCACTCTGACGTCAGTACTGGTAGACCGCAACCTTGGATTCCTGCTCCCATGCGCCGACAGGTGTTTGATTTCATCCACAGCCTTTCACATCCCTCGTGCCGTTCTACTGCACAGCTGCTGAAGGCAAAGTTCATTTGGCACGGAATTTCTAAGGATGCTAAGGATTGGGTCCGTGCCTGTACTTCTTGCCAAACTTCCAAAGTACATCGACACACGGATTCAGGAGTGGGCACCTTTCCTCAACCTCAGCGTCGTTTCGCACACATTCACGTCGACGTTGTAGGCCCCCTACCCACATCACAAGGACATCGTTACCTGTTTACCGTCATCGACCGCTCCACTCGTTGGCCTGAAGCCATTCCCATGGAAACTGCAACGTCCGCCTCATGTACATCTGCCTTACTCTCTGGATGGATTTCAAGATTCGGTATCCCTGAGCATATTACTTCTGACAGGGGAACCACTTTCACCTCTCAATTATGGACGTCATTAGCGAATCTCCTGGGCATCACACTACATCACACAACGGCCTACAACCCCGCTGCCAATGGAATGGTTGAACGTTTTCATCGCACCCTCAAAGCAGCTTTGATGTCCCGCTGCAAGGATTGCAACTGGTTTACTCAGCTTCCCTGGGTCCTCCTTGGACTATGGACCACTCCTAAAGACGCCCTCGACGTCTCGGCAGCCGAAATGGTGTATGGCGACCCGTTGGTCGTCCCTGCCGAGTTTTTTCCCTCTACAACCTCCTCCGACGATCTCCAGCGCATACGTCACGTCGTGGGAAAATTTACTCCGTGCCGCCAGACATACAAGCCCCCAGCGAAGCATCACATACCAACGAACTTGCACTCTGCAACGCACGTCTTCCTGCGCAACGACACCAGCAAGCCACCGTTAACGCCCCCTTACACGGGACCTTACCTTGTGATCCGACGCAGTCCGAAAGCATTCCTCCTAAACATTCGGGGCAAAAAAGACTGGGTCTCCATTGATCGTCTAAAACCTGCTTATTTTCTGCCAGATGACCCGCCTACAGTTCGCCTCTGTAGATCAGGGCGCCCTATTCAACATGTACAGTATGTCATTTTTAGGGGGGGAGCCATGTACCAACCGTGTTTCACACAATTGTACATAATTCCTTTTGTATATATTATGGTTGTATCTTCGCTCTTCCCTCGCACTAAAACGAACATGAAAATTCAAGTCTGGTTTTTCCTCTGTGATTTTGTCTGTATTGTGAACTTGTCATGTCCTGTTGCCTTGAGGTTTTGTATATAAGGAGAGTGTTCCACAACAATATAACTCAGTCGTTTCCAATCTGCCTTTGATTTCACAACTCCTCTCTCGGCCCGTCACACCATCCATACCAGATGCTTTTCCTACTCTCGTTTCATCTAGTGCTCTCCTCACTTCATCTATTGTAATTTCTCTCTCATTCTCATCTCCCATCACTGGCACATCAACACCTGCAACAGCAATTATATCTGCCTCCCTATTATCCTCAACATTCAGTAAACTTTCAAAATATTCTGCCCATCTTTTCCTTGCCTCCTTTCCTTTTAACAACCTTCCATTTCCATCTTTCACTGTCTCTTCAATTCTTGAGCCAGCCTTCCTTACTCTCTTCACTTCTTTCCAAAACTTCTTCTTATTCTCTTCATATGAATGACCCAATCCCTGACCCCACCTCAGGTTAGCTGCCCTCTTTGCCTCACGTACCTTGCGCTTTACTTCCACATTTATCTCTTTATATTTTTCATACTTCTCTATACTATTACTCTGCAGCCCTCTTTTTCTCTTCCACTTTTACCTTCACTCCTTCATTCCACCATTCACTGCCCTTCCTCATGCTGCCTCCAACAACCTTCTTTCCACACACATCACTTGAAATCCCAACAAAATTTTCTTTCACTAACTTCCACTCCTCCTCTAAATTGTCAGTTTCTCTTACTTCCACCTCTTCATATATCATTTTCAACCTTTCCTGATATTTACTTTTTACCCCCGGTTTTATTAGCTCTTCAACCCTCACTACCTCCCTTTTACATCCACCTACTCTATTCCCCCATTCTTTTGCTACAACTAATTTTCCTTCCACCAAAAAATGATCAGACATACCGTTAGCCATACCCCTAAACACGTGCACGTCTTTCAATCTTCCAAACATTGTTTTAGTTATCAACACATAATCCATTAATGCCCTTTCTACTACTCTTCCATTTGCCACTCTTACCCATGTATACTTATTTTTATCTTTCTTTTTGAAAAAGCTATTACTTATCACCATCTCTTGCTCAACACACATATCTACCAGTCTCTCACCACTCTCATTTTCACCTGGTACGCCATAGGTCCCAATGACACCTTTTACCTCTCCAGCACCCACTCTAGCATTTAAGTCACCCATGACAACTACCTAATTCCTTCTACCCAGTCCTTTTACACGCCTAGTTAATTCATTCCAGAACTCATTCCGCTCTTCTTCACCTTTCTCACTACCTGGCCCATACGCACTGCCAAACACCCAATATTCCCTACCCAACCTAACCGTTACTCACATTAACCTCGATGATATCTCTTTCCATTCCACTACTTTACGTGTCATCCACTCACTCAGCAATAAAGCCACACCCTCTCTCGCTCTTTCCCTTTCAATCCCAGACACTCTACCAGACATTTCACCAAACATCACTTCACCCTTTCCTTTTATCTTCGTCTCACACAAGGCCAATACATCCATCCTTCTATTCCTAAACATACTTCCAATTTCACATCTTTTACTCTCTATCGTACTACATCCACGCACATTCAAACACCCCATAACAAGAGTGCGGGGAGCAGTCACTCTCCCCCCAGCTCCATCTCTTTGTCGATGTCTCACAGGATGAAGATACAGGAGAGGAGGTTCCTAGCCCCCTTGTCCCGTCCCTTTTAGTCGCCTCTTACGACACGCAGGGATAACGTTGGCGCTATTCTTGTTTTAATGCCCCTGTGGTATGCATAGTTTAGACTTGGAGGTTACTTCTTCTGAATAAGTCTATGAATGTTAAATTTTAAAACAGTTTATTAGCAGCTCCATCACAGGAGTATGGATGGTTTGGTCGGATGACCATTCCGTATGACATGTTGAAAAGAACTAACAAAAATATCATGTTTGATGATAACGTATACTTAGTTATCTCAGCATTTATACAAATATGTAAACACAACATTAGTACAGGAAGCCGTCTTGTTCCGGTGAGAAACTCAACTGTTTCTCACGGGTTGCTTGTATTGTCTTTACTCTTCATACAAAAATGTTACATTGCAAAGGTTTAGCTTGGTCTTGACTTTTGCATCCTGTTTATGAATGACTTGGCGTTCTCTCACTCCTCCTAACTTCTCCATTGATCCCTTGGGTCAGGGATTTTATTATGTAATTTATAATCATTACATTAGCTCGGACAGCTACCTTCAACTAAAAACATGTTTACTAGGAGTGTGACTGGATATATATATTTTTTTTTTTTTCAACTTTAGCCATAAACAAGTGATTAAGGATGAATGTTCAAATAGGTACATTTAAAAAAAAATACATACCTAACAGACATTGTCAAAAACAAAGAAAAATGCATGGAAAATACAGATTATTATATGGTACATTGCTAGCAATTGATTACATGGTACCCCCAAAAAATACTGATGTACATATGATTCGGTAACTTGTTAAAGAATAGTTTTCACCTTTGTCAAAAATACAGATTATTATAATACGGTAACTAATAAAGAATATTTGTTACCTTGGTAAAGATATAATTTCAGTGCACAAACAAAAATTCCTGGTATGTACACGCACCACGGTTTCGTATATATATATATTTATATATATATTATATATATATATATATATATATATATATATATATATATATATATATATATATATATATATATATATATATATATATATACAGTATATATATATATATATATATATATATATATATATATATATATATATATATATATATATATATATATATATATATATATATATATATATATATATATATATATATATATATATATATATACGTATATATATATATATATATATATATATATATATATATATATATATATATATATATATATATATATATATATATATTCAAATAAGCCATATATATTTTTGATATATTAATGTCTGGATTCTCTTAACGACCTCGGGATCAGAGCCCCAGGCGAAATCACACAAAGACAAGAGCTTGGCTCCGGCCGGGAATCGAACCCTGGTCGGCAAGCTTATATAGACAGTGACTAACCTACTTCGTGGCTAAGTGGGTTAGTCACTGTCTATATAAGCTTGCCGACCAGGGTTCGATTCCCGGCCGGAGCCAAGCTCTTGTCTTTGTGTGATTTCGCCTGGGGCTCTGATCCCGAGGTCGTTAAGAGAATCCAGACATTAATATATCAAAAATATATATGGCTTATTTGAATATGAAAAACACGTAAAAAAATGTGCAAAACTTATCATATATATATATATATATATATATATATATATATATATATATATATATATATATATATATATATATATATATATATATATATATATATATATATATATATATATATATATATATATATATATATATATATATATATATATATATATATATATATATATATATATATATATATATATATTTTATTAGATACTCACAGATATTTTATTTTAACATATAGGGATTATATATTGCATTTGGTGCCCAAAAAATGTTTTTTTTTTTTTAAATGTTTTTAAAATGCAAATGTTCTAGTCTCTCTTCAACTACATATTACTAGCGTACTGACCGCTTTTCGTGCACAAGACTATTGCAAACAATTTTACTCCTTCAAGCGAATGAAAGGGCCAATTTCATACAGTTCTAAATTGAAATTTTTTCAAAAACAAATAAAAAGTGTTTTCTGGACATGGCAAAACGTTCCTTTTTTGCTCCATCTGTCTTTGTCTTAACCTTCGCCAAACAAATATGTTAACGGCGATAAATATCATCACCCTAACGCTGATTGCGGCTAGTAACACGTAGAAACGAAGATCTGCATAAGTCGGTGACGGGTGGTCCATCTCGGTTAATTTCATCAACCGCTTAGCCACTCGTGCGTTGTATGGGAGAGGTAAAGATGGGATTGTAGTGGTCCACGTGAAATACGCGAAGTAGGCCCGTTCCCTGATGATAGTGTTAATTCCTTGAACCTTGTAATTCGTGGACGTACCGATGCAACCATCTCTTGCAACGAAGATTTTGGAATAGGACGTGGTTCCGTCCGGGCATGATACATTGAAGCCGGCCTTGTCGTATCGTATCTACGAGCCATTGTTCAGTCTGCAATTGAACTTACTATCGTCAAAGGGATAAAGTTTTTTCAGACAAATTTCATATGTATGGGAGAGAGCACCGTTTAGCACTATACCTAACTCACATGAATCCATTGAGTTTTTTATGGAATTCAAAGGAGTCAGATGTACATACTTCATTATTCATTGCTTCCGAACAGTGAGTTAATTTATCTGAGTCTTCAATGACCGTATATGTTTCCTTATCAGGGGAAATCAATACGTGTCCTGTCAAACTGGATATTACTGGGCTTGAGTTATTTGTCATGAAAGTCAGGAATGGTGATATCTTTTATGATTGCCAGGCATCGGAAGAATCAAAGGGAACTGTAATCATAATCCTGTAATTTTCAACGCTTACTGTAATTAGGCTATAATAAAATTCTAACCTACGTGCGTCTAACAAAGGAATATAACCTATTTTCTCCCGTCCTTTCTCCAGAATTAACGTTAAGTCTTTTATTGGCAACAAATGCGGTGAGAGAACACCTTTAGTTGCTAACGTAATAGCTTCCACATAGTCTTTTGATTTCTCAATGAAATGTTCAATTTTATTATGAATATGATCTATTTTTGAATTATAATACGTTATCGTTGCCAACAATTCTTGTACTCCCATAATATGACTGATATTACTAGAATGTTCGTTCACCAAACTCATAATTTGATTGATTGAAGTTAATTGATTCCTTAGTTCTGATAAAATTAATTCGTTTTCATGTGTTAAAAACTCAATTTTCTTATTTTGATTACTAATTTTAAGACAATTTGAAATCCCTAAACCTAAACTTGCAACAGATCCAAAGATGTTTAGAGCAGCAAAAATAAATGGGTTACGTCTTTCAAGGTTAGTGTGTCTTACTGTCCACATCAGAAGGTCACAAGCCAAAGATTCTGCCTCGTAAGTCTTATTTTGTAAGTCTTGTGAAAGCATTTCTGCCACTCTCATTGTCGGTGCAAGCGAACTCTCTGTATTAAAAGAAAAATGTCTTTTATGCATTTCATTTAATAAAGCAGCAAACCTTGAAATGTCGCTCTTTAAGCTAGTGACGTCATTCTCTGGGAGAAAAATTGCTTGCATGAGTACTTCTATAACTATATTACTTGCGGTAATAGAACTTCTGTTCTCTCTACTATAGTGCCATATTTAAAATCTATACTTTTAGTTTTAGAGCTCTTCTCACACGAGAAAAATGTCTGAGCGAACAGTATCACTCCTAACAATAAAAACTTCATCTTGGAGATCTCCTCTCCAAGTGAGGCTTGTCCTCAAAAAGAAAATCTTCCGCGGAAGAGGGTCCCCAGCCGAAGAATAAATCAAAACGATGAAGAGTGCCCTCTCGGCCTAGAAAACAGCAACAGCTCCCCGTGGCCATGGTGCCCCGGACGGTGCCACAACCAACCACCACCTTCCAACTGGTGCCCCAAACGCTGGCGACCCAATCGCCAGTGTTCACCTCAGTCTTTGAAAGCCAATCGACGACTTTTAGGCCAAAGTCTCGAGGTTCCTGTCGTGGATCCTCTAGACACCACTTCGGAGGTAGGGGTAACAAAGGTGGACGTGGCCAAGGAGGCAAGTCCTCCAACCAACACTCCAAGTGAGATGCTACCGGTAGGAGGGAGACTTCTCCTCTTCCGGGATCGTTGGACATTCGATCCCTGGGCCCACAGCCTAATCAAGAACGGACTAGGGTGGAGTTGGAGCTCAACTCCACTAAACTTTTCTCAATTCTTCCAGCACTCAACCCCCATTCTGGAAGTATATGTTCAGGAACTCCTGAACAAAAGAGTTATACGGAAGGCAAAGTCCATCAGATTTCAAGGAAGGCTATTTTGTGTTCCGAAGAAGGATTCGGAAAAGCTCAGAGTCTTTCTGGATTTATCACCACTCAACAATTTCATAGTGAACCACAAATTCAGAATGCTGATGCTTCAACACATAAGGACCATTTTACCCAAACGGGCATACACAGTCTCCATAGACATGACGGATGCGTATTGACATGTTCCAATCAACCGTTAAGTTTCCCCCTACCTAGGGTTCAAACTAGAGAAAAGAAAGTACGTTTTCAGAGCCATGCCCTTCGGTCTAAACATAGCCCCAAGGGTATTCATCAAGCTTGCGAATGCAGTCATTCATCAACTATGCCTAAAGGGGATCCAGGTAGTAGCCTACCTGGATCACTGGCTGGTGTGGGCAACATCCGAGGAAGAGTGCAAGCAAGCCTCCAAGCAAGTGATCCAGTTCCTGGAACACTTAGGATTCAAGATCAACTTGGAAAAGTCTCGTCTATCTCCAGCTCAAAAGTTCCAGTGGCTGGGCGTCCACTGGGATTTACAGTCACACTGCCTTTCCATTCCATCAAAGAAGAGGAAAGAGATACCAGGATCTGTCAAGAGACTTCTTCAATCCGACAGGATATCAAGAAGGCAACAGGAGAGAGTGTTGGGGTCCCTCCAGTTTGCCTCAGTGACAGATCGAATATTGAAAGCACAATTAAAAGATGCATCAGGAGTTTGGAGAAACTACGCATCAAACGCTCGAAGAGATCTACAAAGACCGATTCCGAATCGTCTGCAATCACTACTCAAACCATGGTCGGAAGCCAAGAACCTGAAGAGCAAGGCACCTCTGAAACCACCTCCACCGGCAGTCACCGTTCACACGGACGCCTCAAAAGAGGGGTGGGGAGGTCATTCTCATCATCGGAAAGTCCAAGGAACCTGGTCTCCACTCTTCAAGACCTTCCACATCAAATTTCTGGAAGCCATGGCAGTTCTTCTCTCTCTGAAGACACTGAAACTTCGCTGCTCAATCCACATCCGTCTGGTCCTAGACAGCGAAGTTGTAATGAGATGCCTAAGTCGACAAGGCTCGAGATCGCTTCACATAACACAAGTGATACTGGCCATTCTCCGTCTAGCGAAGAAGAAGACATGGCACTTGTCAGCAGTCCACCTTCAAGGGTTCCGCAATGTGACAGCGGACGCTCTATCCAGGGTCAACCCGATAGAGCCAGAATGGTCCTTAGAGGCAAAATCATTCTCCTTCCTATTACGCAAAGTCCCAGGACTGCAGATAGATCTCTTCGCAACGAGCGACAACAAAAAGCTACCCCGGTATGTAGCCCCGTACGAGGATCCTCTAGCGGAAGCAACAGACGCAATGTCCATAGATTGGAACAGGTGGTCCAAGATCTACCTGTTCCCTCCAACCAACCTTCTGCTGAAAGTCCTCGACAAACTGAGATCCTTTCGAGGGATAGCAGCAATAGTGGCCCACAAGTGGTCCAAACGTGTTTGGTTCCCTTTGATAACGGAACTACGCCTGAAGCTGATCCCGTTGCCGGACCCAATTCTGACTCAGCAAGTGCAGAAATTGACTGTCTCAGCTTCATCAGAGAAAACCCAGAACCTTCATCTCATGATTTTCTCGCCCTAGCGGTCAAGAAACGATTCGGGATTTCTAGGGACAGTATTAACTTCTTAGAAGAATACAAGTCAAAGTCAACAAGAAGACAATATGAGTCTTCCTGGAGGAAATGGGTGGCCTTTGTCAAGGCGAAGAAGCCTAAGGAGATTTCTACGGATTTCTGCTAGTCCTTCTTCATCCATCTTCATGAACAAGGTTTAGCAGCCAACACGATTACTACATGTAAATCTGCCCTAGCCAGACCAATACTATATGCCTTCCAAATGGACTTTTCTAATGAAATCTTCAACAAGATTCCAAAAGCCTGCTCTAAACTTCGGTCCGCAGCTCCTCCAAAGCCCATTTCATGGTCTTTGGATAAGGTTTTTCACTTAGTATCAACTCTGAACAATGAGGATTGCTCGCTGAAAGACTTGACTCAAAAGGTGATATTCTTATTTGCACTAGCCTCAGGAGCCAGAGTTAGCGAAATAGTGGCCCTCTTGAGGGATGATAGCCACATTCAGTTCACAGACTCTTTCCGGACCCGACGTTTCTCGCCAAGAACGAGCTGCCCACTAAGAGATGGGGTCCCTGGAGAATCTGCCCTCTGAAGGAAGAAGCATCCCTCTGTCCAGTGGAATGCCTAAAGGTCTATCTTCGTAGAACTTCAGACTTTAAGGGAGGTCAGCTTTTCAGGGGAGAGACGTCTGGTTCAACATTATCCATGAAACAGTTAAGGGCGAAAATCACCTATTTTATACGCAGAGCGGATCCAGACAGTACACCCGCAGGTCATGATCCGAGAAAAGTTGCCTCGTCTCTGAATTTCTTACAGACGATGTCGTTTGAAAGCCTTCGTGCTTATACTGGATGGAAGTCATCCAGAGTTTTCTTCTAACACTATGCGAATCAATTACAGGAAATAAGATTTCATGTGGTGGCGGCAGGCGGTGTTATAAAACCTGCCGCTTGATTACTGCGAAGAATAGTGCACTAATTGTGACTTTTAGTGAAGGGTGTACATGATAGACTCGTAAGACATACCATGTTGAGTATTGTGCTTAGTGATAACACTATAGACTGTTCTCTCTACACAGGTGACATTAAGCATAATAGACTGACACAAGTGCCAGGCATACTTATATGCAGTGTTCCTAGTAACAACAGAATACATAGTGAAATTTTATATTTCCCTTAGAG
This sequence comes from Palaemon carinicauda, assembly GCF_036898095.1. NCBI lineage: Eukaryota > Metazoa > Arthropoda > Malacostraca > Decapoda > Palaemonidae > Palaemon > Palaemon carinicauda. Next base: position 87,858,014 of record NC_090743.1, on the reverse strand, counting down.
TGGCTAATGTTTTCCTTTTCAGGTGAAACTTATTTTAATTCTGTTATTACTATTTATGCTTTTATGCAGAATTGTTCTGCATAAGATGTATTGAATACAATCATGATTTGATTTCTATTTTTGTAATAAATAATAGAAGGAATCTTTGCATCTCTTTCGCCTCAAACATTCTAGATTAAGAATAAAGTCAGAGCATCCTTGATTCTTTTAATATTTAAGAAAATATTGGGGAACTAAGGTTAAGACTGTTCCAAGCAAACAGGTAAGAACTGATTGTACTATACTGTTAATTTTACTGAACTAAGGTTTCCTACACGTATATAAACCTCTCGGTCTCTTTTCAGCCAGACTTGGGAGGTATCAGTATCCTATACAGACATATACCATCTAAGTACAAACTATCCTTTATGTATATGATGACACTAATATACAAACTGTTCGTTAGATTGTTCTTTGAACTCACAATCCTTGGGTCTTTTCCTAGAGTCTACCCAGACTCTTCCCTGTAGGGGGCAGGAAGAGCTGACATAGTTTATGATCAGTTAATTGATGTATAACGGTAATATCAAGTGTCTCTAGGTCTAGAAGACCAAATAGGAAATATTTATCTCGAGATAACGGAACTATTGAAAATCCACAGATACATTAATGCTCTGGTAAACTTCCATCAGGACGACATGGCCTGAGCCCAAAAAACTGATTATGAAGCGAAGCGAAAAATCTATTTTTGGGTGAGGTAGCCATGTCGTCCTGATGGACCCACCCTCTTTTTGACAAAAGGATAATGAATCCCTCCCTATGGTACTGTATCTGGAACACCTGCAAAGCTACAAG
>NC_090743.1:87827180-87852180 GCF_036898095.1 Palaemon carinicauda | reverse complement strand
TGTGGAGGAAAATAATCATATTTAAACATATATTCATAGAAACTGGGAAATACATTAGAAAACAAACACTCTTAAAACTAAGAATACTTTTATTCAAGGGGAATAAATGTCAATTTTTGACATTCTCCCCCAAGGAGAATCATAATTAGAAATAATGCAACTGTACCCAAAATTCTAAATCAAAACGTACACTTAGAGTACATCCATAGAAATTAAATCCTTTCTCTCTTGATCACAGCGGATTGCTGCTGCACGCTGAGGTCTCGCATCATTCAGAGGCACACTATCTGGCTCCTGAGTTTCAACACTATCAAATTCCCTCTCAGGCACCTCCAGAAGTTCGATCTTCGTGATTGATATCATGTATAGTTTATTATTCACTTTCACTTCTACAGACCTAATCACACCATCAGACGACGGAAACAGCTGGGTTATCTTACCCAAGGAGAGGAGGGATCTATAGCCTTTACTCAGATGATCTTCTAAGTCTATCATCACTATGTCCCCAACTTTCACATTTGCAGAGAGATTATTACGAGTTATTATGTCTCTCTTTCTCAAGGACACTAAATAGTCTCTTTTCCAAGAGTTCTCAAATTTCCTTAGCACTGATGATAGTCTCAAATATTGTGCTCTAAGATCACTTGAACTTGTGAAATCTGGGTCATCGTTTGCTAAATTGTTAAGAGGTGAAATACAAACATTTCTCCCATAAAGTAACATGGAGGGAGTCAAGGCCTCACAATCTCTATCAGAGGAGAGATAAGTCAGTGGTCGAGAATTTATCACAGCTTGAAACTCAACAAGTAGAGTTCTCAGCTCTTCAAAGGATACAAGTTTGTGATACAAAGCCTTGGACAAACATCCTTTTAGAACACCAACAAGACGTTCATAAAAGCCTCCAGACCAGGGGGCTCGCGGTGTAATGAACTTCCAATTAACACCATTTCCTTCAAGGTATGACCCTACCTCTGATTCCTCCATAATTTCTTTCAGGAAATTATTAAATCCAACAAAATTCCGACCATTGTCAGAAATAATCAGACTCGGCAGAGAATGATATGCTACAAAGCATCGAAAAGCCAGTAGGAAATCTGAAGCAGTCATGGAATGAGTCAATTCAAAATGAACTGCCATGCTCGTAGTACAGGTAAATAGAGACACAAAGACCTTCTCCTCCAAACCAGTCTCATGATCAAAAATATTAATAGCACCAGTATAATCAACTCCTATTGATTGGAACGGTCTATCATATCTCACTCGTTCTGTGGGTAATGGTGGGGGAGGAGGCAAACACAACCGTTTCTTAGTTAACTTCTGACACAAAACACACTTTGACAGAATCGATTTGATTACTTGACGTGCTTTAGGTACCCAAAAGGTTTCTCTCAACAATACCATTACAGAATTGACACCACAATGGTGATTATGTCTATGCAAATGTTCAACTATCAATACTGTTAAATAACTTCTGGAAGGCAATAACATTGGGCACTGAGTATCATAAGACATGGAAGCGTTTTTCATGCGACCCTGAGACCTTATTAGGTCTTCCTCATCAACAAATAAGTTTAACTGATTACACAAATTCTTAATATCCATGGACACTCCATGTGAATTCTTATCACAGAGGTACATTCTGGTAGTAGAAAAATGTTGCTTCTGTTCAAGGAGGACAAGTGCCTTCATTTCGTTAACAACAAACTTAAAACCTTTACTGCACTTACTAAGAAAGAGCAAAATTAACCTCATGATACGTTTAAGCTTACTTAAATTACTGTAACGTGAGATGTCAATTGATGGGGCTGGAGGTTGTATAAACTTAGGTTCTGAAAGAATTTCATTAACATGCATAGTTTCTGTAGCTAAAGATTGGGGGTAATCACCAGTTAAAAGCCATTTTGGACCATTCCACCACAAGGAATTTTGCGATAAATCATTACTATTACTACCTCTGGATAGAATATCAGCTGGATTATCCTTAGAGGGAGTATACCGTAGGGGAAACTTGAACTCATTAATTTCAGTGACTCTGTTTCATACATAGGGAATTTTACTATTATTGTTCTTCACCGAACAAATAGAAACCATGGAGTCACTCCTGAGAGTGCAAGAACTCAATCTTAAATCCTCATTCTGCATTAATCTTCCAGCAAGTTTCGCACCCAAGGACAAGGCTGTCAATTCCAAACGCGGAATAGTCTGTTTAGGGTTTGGTGCCACTTTACACTTACTGACCAGGAAATTGCTTACACTTCTCTTGGAATCAGTCACATAGGCAGCAGCTCCATATGCCTTGTTAGAGGCATCACAAAATACATGTAAGTCGGAACATTCAGGATGTACAACAAACCTAGGAAACCTTAAACTTTCTACATTTCTAAAACACTTACAAATTTCTTCAAACCTTGAACATAATGATTCTGGTAAAGGGTCATCCCACCCGTAGTTCCTCCACAAACATTTCAGAAAATATTTACCTCTCACCTGTATTGGTGACAATAATCCTAGAGGATCAAACATCCGAGCTACTACTGATAAAACCTTTCGTTTGGTTAAAGGTCCTTTATGCTCACAATTTACTTCCTTTAGTGACATCTCATCTTGTGCTAGATACCACTCTAAACCCAAAACGTTTACTCTTTCTTTGCTAACGTCTATGGTTCTGTTGAACTCTGAATCATTACTGACCCATTCTTGTAGAGGCATATTAGCGTCTTCAAGAATCTCACTTATTACTGGATACTCATCCATCAAGACTGACACATCCTTGTAAGTTTTACTAAAATTATCTACATAGAAATTCTTCATCAGAGATGATGCAAGAGGATTATCATGTAAAGATAAATGATGCAAGAGGGTTTGCTGCAAGAGAAAGGGTGAGCACGTAGCTCCAAAACAAACTACACAAAACCTGCAAGTTACAGTTGACTTCAAATCTGAGGGATCAGTTATCCATAGAAATCTGCAATAATCACGACAGTCAGGTGAAATGCCTATCCTTAAAAAGGCTTTACTGATATATAAAATCACAGCTACTGGGTTTGTACGGAAACTCAACAGGGCATCGAAAAGTTTAGTAGTTAAGGAGGGACCAGTTAATAAACAATCATTTAAGGAAAGTTCTCCTTTAGTCTTTGAAGAAGCATTAAAAACTATTCGAATGGGAGTAGTTTCGGAATCCTTCAATACAGCATGATGGGGTAAATAATGCCCGATAATAGGGGAACCTGCAGGAATTAGTTCTATAAACCCAGACTGAACGTAATCTTTGATAATTTTATCATATTTAGCATACAAGGAGGGGTCAGATTCAAATCTATGTAACAAGGAATTTAATTAACCAATGGCTATTCTATAGTTAACAGGCGGTCTACTTTCGTCTTTAAATGGTAAGGACACTTCATATTTATTGTCAACCCTTTTAACTTTATCCTTAAAACACTTAACTGATTCTCTTTCTTCAGGACTAATTTCAGATTGACGAATACCAACACTTTCTAAATCCCATAATTTTCTAACTTCACAACAAGAATTAATAGGAATTTCCTCTACTTCTATTCTGGAACAACATACATTTGATGTAGTAATCTCATTAGATTCTACGTCGTCATAAGACCAACTAGGAAGGGGTCCAAAAATTAGTGCACCACCAGAACTATTCAATATCTGTATTCCAGAGCAAATTTGACTGTTCTGAATGAATTTTCCATAATAATCAGCCCCAATGACTAATTCTATACCATTTACTTCATCTGAATTTAAATCATTATCTGCTAATTTTATGCATTTACTCATCAAGAACGCCGCTGACTTACATAATCCTGGAGAATAAATTCTGGAATTAACTCTATCGAATGCAATGGCATTAATGACAGTACGAATTTTACCTAGTCTCACCACAACTCTTACTATATCACAATCAACTTCCATGGCATCACTGCCAAATGGTTTTACCTTTAAGGCTACCGTTGCTATAGACGATAGATTAAGCTTATGGGCTAATTCCGTTGCAATAAATGTTCTTTGCGCACCAGAATCAAAGAGTGCTCTCTCAAAGGAACGATGTCCATTTCCTGACACAATTACGCTAGCAGTAGGAAGAGCAGTCGAAACAGAAATCTTATTATTCTGAGAATGACCAATTCCCAAAGAAGCAGTCATAATTACGGGGGAATCACCTTTACTAACAGCACCTTTGGGATCCTTATGAGAATTCCCATTAACATTTGATTGACTAACAGCACCTTTGGAATCCTTATTAGGACACCCAAAGTAAACATTTGATTGACTAACAGCACCTTTGGGATCCTTATTAGGACATCCAAAGTTAACATTTAATTTACTAACATTAGTACTGTTTACACTCAAGTTTGGTGAAGCAGGATTTACAGGGTTTTGTGTTTTCTTACAAATCATCGGGTAATGAGGACCATCACATATATTACATTTAGGCTTATTCCTACATTCAGAGAATAAATGACCTCCTTTGAGGCAAGCAAAACACAATCTTAAACATTTAACTCTGTCCCTTATACTATCAACTGTTTTGAAAGTCTTACAATCGCGAGAAGCATGGTTCAATGAGCAAAACACACAATTATTGTAACTACTATTACTAGGTTTACTGTTACTTGGTTGTGCTCTCTGCACGTTAGGCACATTTGAGGGAATTACTTTAGAATAGTTGCCCTGATCCCGTTTTTTTTTATTAGAATTCTCACCTTTTTGACAAAATTCCATCAATTCACAAACATATTTCAAACCTGAGGAAATTTGCTTTAAATCAAGAGACATACTATTATGTTTATCAGCTATAGCCTTACAAGTTTCAGGTAATAATTTCTCGCATATCATACTAGAGAAAATGGGGTTCATGGCTTCTACATCTAAATTCAATGTTTTCATCTGTAAAATAATTTTTTTCATAATCCAATTTAAAAGTGTTCAATTCCTCTATCGAATGACTGGGAGGGACTAAATGTGTTAATTTGGACATGAGTCTACGTTTCAAGTTTTCCTTATTATCATACTTCTCCTTAAGGGTCTGAATAGCTACTGAATAATTGGCATTAGTGACAGGCAAACCTTCTATGGCTTTGAGGGCGTTATCCCTTAAACTAGCTCTGAGTATAGAAAACTTAATTACATCGGAAATATCCCTACGATCGTGAACCAAACTGTTGAATATATCCCAAAAAGCAAGCCATTGTTCTTCCCCACCGCTAAATTCAGGTATCTTAATTTCTGGGAGTTTAGGGGGAGGGAGAGGATTAACGGGAGCCGAAGGAGGAAGCATAACGGGCCGTTGATTTCTATCTCTAGCGTCAATCTCGCTCATAGTTTGCTGAGTAGCAGCAATAGCTTGCCTTACACATCTAGTTATTGCTCTATAACTTCTACATAAGTTGTCATATTCACTGTCCTGTAAAATAATCGTCACATTCTGTGACCAACAATCTTCAAAACGTCGTAGTCCTTCAGTAAGACAACGTTCATACATTACAAGAGTCGATTTTGGTGTATCGGTATCACCAATGCAGCTACCTGACTCGTCGAGCAAATCTTGTAAGGAAATAATTTCCCCTTCAATAACTACCCTAATCTTGGACTCCATTATCTCGTTAATGAAGCGATAACAAACTTGAAAAAATATCAGAAAATATATGGTAAATTATCTAACCCTGATTCAAATATAACATGCACTAAATGCTAGACAATTTGACCACGTGCTCTTAAATACATCTGGTCACGAAACGTAAGTTCATAAAAATGGCAACGAAATTCAACAAAATTACTTGGTAAACACTCCAAGTATTTCAATACCTTACCCTGCTCACCAACTAACTTTGGATACGTGCCAGCTATGCTAGAATGACATTGACGCCGACCATCAACCACGTGAACTTTATCGCAATTTATCTTTAGCATCCCAAAAAATCTTTGTGAATCGTTATGGCATCCGGTTCGTTCGAAGGACCAGAAAATGTGGTGAAATACTGGGGAATTTACAACCACATATGTTTACTTTCTTTAAACTGTAAACCCTTGTGCACCAACTTCGCACGAGGGCAAGTTACATAACTGAGAAACACACTTACGTAAAAGAAATTTGCCGTTTACCTTACCTTTGATTCAAAACTATATTTTTTGCACTAATTCTTTTGGGGTGATGCCACACGGGTTCACAAAGACTCAATTAAAAAGTTTGATATATATTTAATATTTAAAGTACACAAACAAAAATCATCAGAGTTACGTTAAAGAGCGAACATTAACATTAACACAAATGAACAAAATTTACGTTACTTGATAAAAATTAAACAAATATCAAACGGGATTACAGAGTATTCTTATAAGAACATTGCTGCAATGATGCGATGGTTCACGAGGTGATGATGACGGTCGGATTCAGGAGAATATCTTCTAATTACTTGCCTTTTGGAGTTAACTGCTCAAAGAGGCCTAGATTCACCTTTCAACCCTGGAAGAAAACTCAGGAGGAGTATATTGCATAGCACAGTTGTCAGATCTACAAAATTACAGGGTTACGTAACATAACATCAATTTAAAGATAAACATCAAGAGCTCTAATCGTAACCCAACATACACAAAAAAAGGGGGTTTCGTCCAGAAGGCAAGTTTAAATTACTGGCATGTGCGCTTACAATAATCAAACAACATATATAATCTCCACAGGAAGAAGTTTGACAACAATGGGATGTTACGTCATTTTATCTGATCTAGATGGATAAAATTTGCAAGAAAGATAGCTTATTACTTTAAATATTATTATACTAATTCATACAAACTCATTGATATAGTTAATATGATAAAACTACTTCTGTGGAGGAAAATAATCACATTTAAACATATATTCATAGAAACTGGGAAATACATTAGAAAACGAACACTCTTAAAACTAAGAATACTTTTATTCAAGGGGAATAAATGTAAATTTTTGACAAAAATTAAATTTATTCCAACTCCAAAGCCTCTTCAGAATTTTAATTATTATTGGCGACATAATCATCTGCAAAATTTTTCCAAATTAACAACGAGGGGATGTAGAACAGTCATCAATTATTCATCCAAATTCATGTTTTCCAAAAACTAAGACAAGGTAACATATTATTAACAGGTTCATTCGTATCTTAAATTTAGAATCGTAATGCAGCTTTATGTTTCACTAGTTGAAAACATGAAAATAATAGAACTAGAAACGTAAATATTTAAATGTATAGAGATTCTAATTGATTTATATGTAATTGCAGGTGGTTTCAAAGTTCCCTATCCGTTCCGGATAATTTTTGGGTTGTTGGTTATGCATCCTAAAATATATTGATGAATTTTCCTTTGCCGTCAAATTGCCAAAGAAGGGGAATTGCTGATTTGCATTTCAAGAGAAGTCGAATTGCAATTTAGAATAGCAGACCAGAAAGAGATCTATGGTTAAGGATATAACCAATAAATCCTTATGCATAGTTTACATGTAGTCATTTAGAATTATTACATGCGTGTTTTTATGCGCATTTAGGTAGTTTAATCTTCTAAATATAGGGTGTGTACGATTGCTTGAATTTTCTAACGCTCACTCTAACACATATTCATATATTGAATGTTATTTTTGTGTGTCCACATTCATTATATTATTTGCATGCCAATAAGTATTTAGATGGAAAGCTATATCAGTCAATATTCAAAACAAATATATATGAATCGGTTATTCCCCAAACAGTAATGAATTTCTCAAAGTAGCGTACAATGTCTCTTTTTCCAAAGAAAATTAGCGCGTTTAATGCAGTTTACACATCATTAATCTCATTAAGAATGACATGTAGCTAGATGCTACGATAATTAAATTCATATAAAAAGCAGGCCCAATTATACTTGCGTAATCAGGAGTAATAATTTCCGTTGTGATTTACACCTAACCGTTAATTGTTTTTTTTTTTTTCTTTTTTTCTTTTTTGAGATAGATCTATGGCAGTTGTACTTTCACATCATAAAATATTTGGTCATAAACAAATTGAAACTTCACCAAACTTTCAATTGAGCTCCACAAGGCACTAAAAGAGCTGGAAGACCCAGGCCTACATGGCTTAGGAGTATAAAACTTGAAGTAGAAGATGAATGGAGTTTTGATTCAAAAGCAAAGATAAAGACGACTGAGAAAATCTAACCGAAGCTCTATTGACGTAAGGGGCCTCGGTTACATTTTGCTAGTCGTCTCTCGTCTCTATCTTGAAGTTTTAGATCAATATTTCTCCACTCATAATCTACTGCTTCACGCTTCTTAGTCCTCAGCCATGCAGGCTTGGGTTTTCCAACTCTTCTAGTGCCTTCACGAGCCCAGCTGAAAGTTCAGTGAACTGATATCTCTTGTGAAGTGTGATGATGATGATGATGATGATGATGATATTTTCTTGTATGGAGAAGAAAGAAATTTTATACTTTCCGAAAATATTATATCAACCATTGTCGATATATATAACAGGACTGTCGTTACTATCCTACACAATAACACTATTTAAGAAACATGTTTTAACATACTCTCTCAGAAAATGATTATCTTAATATATAAATTTTTCTCTTCAGTTATCTCTTAATTATTCAATGGAATTCTGTGAAAGTGTTCAAACCCTATTCTACGAAGATGATAAAGTTATTAATATTACCTTTTACCAATTCATATTCAATATGTCAAAAACTGAATGCAATCAATGATTTTTCCGACATATCAACTATTAACACCTATTTTTTCCACAAAAAAAAAAAAACATAGATAATCAATTTCCGTTAATATAATAATAATAATAATAATACTAATAATAATAATAATAATAATAATAATAATAATAATAATAATAATAATAATTATTATTATTATTATTATTATTATTATTATTATTATTATTATTATTATTATTAGTGATACTTGCTAAGCCACATCCCTAGTTAGAAAAGCAGGATGTTATAAGCATCTATAATATAACACTTCAACAGACAGTGATTCCCTTATACTACTTTCATATATTATTTGCTTTACCAACTCTATTGTTTTCTTTTTATCTTTTTTTTTTATCTGATTACTTGGTGCGATCTGAAAGAGTTTTTAATGAGAAGTTTATTCAAATTTTCACAAAGAATCAAAGTTTGGTTTTTGTTCTAACAAATTTTAATTGTGGAGACTTTGGTTATAAGAATTATAAAAAGTTAGAGTATTGTCTGTGCGGAATTTCATTCAAATCTCAGAAGTATTTTTCATTAGTTTCCTTTCACTAAATCGTAGCATTAACATTCCTTACAAAGCTATATTTAATATCTTTATAATTCTCCCAAAAAGATGATTAGGAGAACCGCACCTCCTTCTCCCTTTAGCAATATTTCTATTAATAAATACTTTAGAAATATCACATATGAAAAACTGAAAGATGCTCAAGTAACAAAGGCAGGTCTGACAGACTCCGAGATGGCGGTGTACCAACCGTTTGTTGCACGTTCATACATGGTTAATTTTGTGCTTGTATCTTCGCTCTCCCCTCGCACTAAAAAGAACCTGAAAAAAACATGTCTTGTTTCTCCTCTCTAATATTGTCTGTTTTTTTAACATGAAAATTCTTGATGTCTTGAACTTTTGTACATAAAGGAGAGTGTTCTATAATAAAGTCACTCAGTTGTTTTGAACTTGCCTTTGAGTCACAACCTTCTGTCGGCCCGTCACATTGGTGACCCCGGAAGTCGACTTGCTCCTCCCGCCTTCCACCACCTCCCCCTCGCCCCTTCATCGTTGGTACCATGGAGGACTCTACGGAAGTTATTGCTGCAACTCCCCCATTGAAACTTTCATCATTCACCAGCGGAGAGGCGTTTGCTCGGTTTCACCGCGCAGAAGTCCAGTTTCGCGTCAAGGGCGTGACTCGCTCAACCACCAAAGCAGATTATGTTCTCGCAGCGATACCCGAGGACACCTTCCCGGAAATATCTGACTGGCTTTGTGAACAAGGAGACACCCCAATAGCGTATGACGCCCTCAAAACCTACCTTCTGCAGCACTACTCGCCGTCGCCAGCAGACCGTATAGCAAAGCTTTTTCAGCTCTTGCAACAACCGTTGGGAACCAAAGGGCTTCGCTCGCCCTCAGAGAAATGACCAGTATCGCTCGCCTGCAACCTGCCGCAGACGGCTCTCCTCATGAGGTGAACCTACTTTGTGCCCTTTGGATACGCCGTTTACCGGACCTATACACGCTGCCATGCCCGATCTCGATAGTTTACCCATAAAGGACTTGATGACCAAAGCCGACGTCCTTATGGACAGCCACTTCAAGACCTCCATCAACGCCTCCACCCCTGACAAAGAGGACGCCTATTCAACGTCACCCGAAGCTGACGTGAATGCCATAGGACATACACGCCTACCCCGTGACGTGCCGAAGCGGCGACAAAGCCATCCACCACCCACCACTCACTTGCGACCCAACCAACGACGTCTACAGACACTTACTACCTCCCATTCGCGTACAGTTTTACTACTATCACTTCAGATTCGGGGCAACTGCGAAAAAATGTGCCAAGGATTGTCAGTGGCCGAAAAAAAGTGTAGGTAAGCCATCGCTCGTGGCGGTGGCCTCCCGTGTTTCTAATCTTCTTTTTACATGATGCAGGAACGGGCGTGCGATTTTTGGTAGACACGGGTGCTTGTCATTCTCTTTTGCCAAGGGAACTCTTCAGGACACGACGTAGTCTGTCTGTCTGCCGACGTCCGCTTGGTAGCTGCCAACGGATCTGCGATACCCACCTACAGTTACGAGAACCTCACATTATCGTTCGGAAACGGTAAATTTAATTGGAAGTTTCTCGTTGCTGACGTCACATTGCCAATCCTCGGTGTGGATTTCCTCTCTCATTTCCACCTTCTGGTCGATGTCGCCCACCGACGATTGGTCAACGCAGACTCGTACTTGTCGACATCTCTTCAAACCCGCCCCCTCCAACCTCGCACTCCACATCAGCGCACCCGCTGATGCCTAGGCCCACCTCCTCACGTCGTACCCCGAAGTTTTCCGTCCAGAACTTTGCCAAACCCCCATGCCTCCTGCCAAGCACGGTATTTATCACCATATCAAGACGACAGGACCCCCAATCTTCGCAAAATTCAGACGTTTGGCACCGGAACGATTGGCAGCCGCCGAACAGACGTTCACTGAAATGGAGGAAATGGGCCTTTTCCAAAAGGCCTCTAGCAAATGGTCGTCACCCTTACACATCGTTCTGAAGAAAGACGGCTCCCTCCATCCATGCGGGGATTACAGGCGCCTGGACATGCAAACAGAACCGGATCACTACCCCCTCCCAAACATTGCCGACGTGACCTCCTACCTGCACAAAGCGAAGGTTTTCTCTACGCTCGAACTCCTGAAGGGGTATTATCAGGTGCCTATGAACCCAGGAGCATCCCCAAGACCGCCATCACCACTCCGTTTGGTACATACACCTTCAATTACTCCTGTTTTGGCCTTCGTAATGTTGGGGCCACATTTCAACGTCTCATGGATGGCATCTTAGGGGACTTCCCCTTCTGTGTATGTTATGTGGATGACATACTTGTGTTCTCCTCCTCAAAAGAGGAACACCTCCGTCACCTGCGCATCGTTCTCGACCGCCTGCAACAAAACGGCCGTGTAGTCCGGTACAACAAGTGTACCTTTGGCGCCAACGAAGTGTCGTTTTTAGGGCAATGCATCAGTCCTGAAGGAGTCCATCCCCTCCCTGAGAAGGTAGCAGCCGTTCAAGACTTCCCCACGCCCTCGACCGTCAAAGCTCTGCAGGAATTTTTGGGCATGATCAACTATTATCATCGTTTTCTGCCAGCCATTGCCACCACTCTTGCTCCCCTCTACGCCTCCGTCAAGGGCAAGCCAAAGGACCTGAAGTGGGGTCCCCTTCAAGAAGCAGCTTTCTGCAATGCAAAGAAGGCCCTATCAACTGCTGCGGCTCTCACTTTTCATATCCCACATTCCCCTCTCCTTCTCCCCACCGATGCCAGCGACGTCGCTATTGGTGCAGTACTCGAACAGGTGGTCAACGGCTCACCCCGCCCATTGGCTTTCTTCAGCAGAAAACTGTCCATGGCAGGATCGGGTTATTCTACCTTCAATCGCGAATTGCTGGTGGTGCACTTGGCTGTCCGTCACTCTTGCCATTTCTTAGAAAGTACGCCCTTCGTCATTCGCAGAGACCACATGCCTCTGGTGCACACCTTCACTCGACAGTCTGACACCTGGTCCGCCTGTCAACGCCGACATCTCTCTGCCGTGGCTGAATACAATTGCACATTTCAAGACATCCCTGGGAAAATGAATCCCGTTGCCGATGCCCTGTCAAGAAACACTTTGGCTGCCGTTCAACTGGGATTGGATTACAACACCCTGGCTGAAGCCCAACGACAGGATCCAGAGTATCAAGCATGTAGGACATCCTGCACGTACCTCCGTTGGGAAGACTTCCCCCTCGAAGACTCCAACACCAACCTCCTCTGTGACGTCAGTACAGGTAGACCGCGACCTTGGATCCCTGCTCCCATGCGCCGGCAGGTGTTTGATTTCATTCTCGGCTTTTCACATCCCTCGTGCCGTTCTACTGCACAGCTGCTGAAGACGAAGTTCATTTGGCACGGCATTTCTAAGGATGCTAAGGATTGGGTCCGCGCCTGTACTTCTTGCCAAACCTCCAAAGTACATCGACACACGGATTCAGGAGTGGGCACCTTTCTCAAACCTCAGCGTCGTTTTGCACATATTCACGTCGACGTTGTAGGTCCCCTACCCACATCACAAGGACATCGTTACCTGTTTACCGCCATCGACCGCTCCACTCGTTGGCCTGAAGCCATTCCCATGGATACTGCAACGTCCGCCTCATGTACATCTGCCTTACTCTCAGGATGGATTGCAAGATTTGGTATCCCTGGGCATATTACTTCTGACAGGGGTACCACTTTCACCTCTCAATTATGGACATCATTAGCGAATCTCCTGGGCATCACCCTACATCACACAACGGCCTACAACCCCGCTGCCAATGGAATGGTTGAATGTTTTCATCGCACCCTCAAAGCATCTTTGATGTCCCGCTGCAAGGATTCCAACTGGTTTACTCAGCTTCTCTGGGTCCTCCTGGGACTATAAGGACCACTCCTAAAGACGCCCTCGACGTCTCGGCAGCTGAAATGGTGTATGGCGCTCAGTTGGTCGTCCCGGCCGAATATTTTCCTTCTACAACCTCCTCCGACGATCTCCAGCGCATACGTTACGTGGGAAAATTTACTCCATGCCGCCAGACTTATAATCCCTCGCGAAGAATCACATACCGACAGAGTTGCACTCTGCAACACACGCTAGCAAGTCACCGCTAACGCCCCCTTACACGGGCCCTTTCCTTGTGATCCAACGCAGTCCGAAAGCATTCCTACTAAACATTCGTGGCAAAGAAGACTGGGTCTCCATTGATCGTCTAAAACCTGCTTAACTCCTGCCCGATGACCCGCCTACAATTCGCCTCTAGATCAGGGTGCCCTATTTAACATGTACAGTATGTCATTTTTAGGGGGGGAACCATATACCAACCGTGTGTCGCACGTTCGTACATAGTTCATCTTGTGCTTGTATCTTTGATCTCCCCTCGCACTAAAAAGAACCTGAAAAAAACATGTCTTGTTTCTCCTCTGTAATATTGTCTGTTTTTTTAACATGAAAAGTCTTGTTGCCTTGATCTTTTGTATATAAAGGAGAGTGTTCTATAATAAAGTCACTCAGTTGTTTTCAACTTGCCTTTGAGTCACAACCATCTCTCATCCCGTCACAGCGGCTTCCTTTCCATATCTGTCTTTGTCCACCATCAACTGAATTATCTCCCTTGGGAATCTTCATGCAAGAGAATTCTGTTGCTTCTATTTTATATTCCTTTTGGAGGATAAGGACATTCAGTCAATCAAAAATTTTCACACTATTAAAAACATTTAAAAAAAAATTAAAACATATTGTATATAGAATCAGTAATTCTGCATACTGACCTAAAACTAGCTAATTGTAAATGAATAGAATTGTAAAAATGTCTTGTATTTATGGAGTGATTCAGTTTGTTTGTATGTATGTATGTATGTATGTATGTATGCATGTATTTATATATATATATATATATATATATATAACGGATTTTGAGCGAAGCGAAAAATCTATTTTTGGGTGAGATGGCCATGTCGTCCTAATGGAAGTTCCTATAGGGTAGCTTCCTAGGGTATATTACAACTACGGCGATATTCCCAGAGAATTTACCTTAAGGTACCAGAATTCTAACTCCTGGAGCGAATATCCCTCCTGAAAGGGATCTCGCGACATATCAGAGGACGTATTCTTGACACGCCACATGGCAATCTGCATCCCGAACTGAGATTTCATCTCGCAGGGGGCGATTGGCAATTAACGAATTCGGGAAAGAAAAAGGGGGAGCCGCTCCCAAGGCTCCCTATCTTCCGATTCGTATGTGTGCCTGGTGCCAATCCTGGCGCCATCTGTATTCCTTGTAGCGTACACGAGGTGCTGCAGATACTGTATGTAGGGAGGGGTCCTACGGCCCTTTCTTAGAAAGGCAAGGGCGGGTCCATCAGGACGACATGGCCATCTCACCCAAAAATAGATTTTTCGCTTCGCTCAAAATCCGTTTTTTGGGCTCAAGCCATGTTGTCCTGATGGAAGTATACCAGAGCATTACTGTATTTGTGGATTCTCAGAACGTGCCATACTCCCCGGATGTAATTTTTCCCGGTCGACTAGACCTAGAGACCTAAGATGTTACCGTTATACATCTTTTCAACTAACTATAAACCATGTTAGAGCTTCCTGCCCCATACAGGGAAGAGTCCTACTAGACTCTGGAAAAGTCTCGAAGAGTACATATACCTATGTATGAATACCAGGCAAGCTAATATAGTGGTCTCGCCCTATATTAAGTAAAGCATAGTTTGTAAAGAATCACTGCGTCAATATGAAATATCGACCAGTTCTCCGCACAATACTTGTATTGGACAAAGGTTTTATATCAGCATAGGAGGAAAACCAATGCAACATAGCTTGCATAAAGGAACAATTCTATTAGAATTATCCCAGATAAGGTACATAGAATGAAAGCTCAATTATACCAATAAATTGACACAGGTGAAGGAGACGCAAGGTTCTCAAGAACCAGTTTATTGACAGGCAATAAATAGACCGGTTAACCACAATTATATATATATATATATATATATATATATATATATATATATATATATATATATATATATATATATATATATATATATATATATATATATATATATATATATATATATATATATATATATATATATATATAGAAGATGATAACCCAAAACTTTAAGCATAAGTATGATAGTAAACAGAACTCGTTTTTCTGAAAGAAAAAACATTAAATGCCACTTTTAAGATACCGAGGTATCAAAGTCATAAAAGTCTGTATTACAAATCAATGACATTAGCGTTAGAAACGCTCGGCACACATGTCTGCACTTATGCTAAGTTCACCTTCGGAAATGGAACAGTCTACATGGGCAACACAGTGCCCTCACTTAGTTTGTAGTACAGTATGTAACTACACACTCACCCTGGAATTTATCGTCCCAATTAAGACCACTGTTCCTCGCAGAGTTAAACAGTAGGGTTAACACCGCGACCCACTGCTACCACAGATCTCTTTAGTTCCTCTACATGCTTCGCATAGTGGCGAAAGAACACTCTGGAATACTTCTAGCCAGTGTATGAACGGAGATGTTCAAAATCCATACAATTAAAGAAATTAAAGGATGAGGCAAATTTCCTCGGATCTTGACCTGCGTGTGTACTGTCAGGATCCGCTCTGCGAATAAAATATGTGATTTTCGCTCTGAGTTGATTCAGAGATAAATTTGAGCCTGATGTTTCTCCCCTGAATAGTTGACCACCCTTGAAGTCTGAAGTTCTATGAAGATAGACCTTTAGGCATTCTACTGGACATAGAGATGCATCTTCTTTCAGAGGGCAGATTCTCCAGGGACCCCACCTGTTGGTGGGTAACTCATTCTTGGCGAGAAACGTAGGATCCGGAAACAGGTTCAGTTCTCCCCCATCCAGGAACTGAACACGACCTGCCTCTCTCGAGAGGGCTACAATCTCACTAACCCTGGCCCCGGACGCGAGTGCAAATAGAAAAATAACTTTTTGTGTCAAATCCTTTAACGCACACTCTTCTTTGCTCAACAGAGAAGCGAAATGAAGAACTTGTCTAAAGACCATGAAATGGGCTTTGGAGGTGCTGAAGGTCTGAGCCTAGCACAGGCTTTCGGGACTTTATTAAAGATCTCGTTACATAGGTCGACCTGGAAGGCATATAGAATGGGTCTTGTCAAAGCAGACTTACACGCTGAAATCGTGTTAGCTGCCAATCCTTGACCATGGAGGCGGAGAAGAAAGATAAGCAGAAGTCTGTCAAGATCTCCTGCGGATTCTTTGCCTTGACAAAAGGCCACCCATTTTCTCCAAGATGACTCATATTGCCTTCTAGTAGATTTGCACTTATATTCCTCAAGGAAGTCTATGCTGGCTTTCGAAATCCCGAGACGCTTTCTCACCGCTAGGGAGAGAAAATCATGAGCTGCAGGGTCCGGGTTTTCTGTAATAAAGCGCAGACAGTTGACTTCTGGACTCGCTAGGTCAGAACTGGATCTGGTAGCGGTACAAACTTCAGCTACAGTTCCAATGCCAGGGGGAACCACACGCTGTTCGGCCACTTGTGGGCCACTATTGCCGCTACCCCTTGAAGGATCTCAGTTTGTTGAGGACCCTCAACAGAAGGTTGTGAGGAGGGAACAGATAAATCTTGGACCATCTGTTCCAGTCGAGGGACATTGCGTCCACTGCTTCTGCTAAGGGGTCCTCGTACGGGGCACGTACAGGGGCAACTTCTTGTTGTCTTTCGTCGCAAAGAGGTCTATCTGCAGTTCTGGGACTTGATTCAGAATGAAGGAAAATGATCCTGCGTCTAAGGACCATTCCGACTCTATCGGTGTGAACCTGGATAGAGCGTCTGCCGTCACATTGCGGACTCCTTGAAGGTGAACTGCCGACAGGTACCACTTCTTCTTTTCCGCCAATCGGAAGATGGCCAACATCACCTGGTTGAGAGGTGGTGACCTCGATCCTTGTCGATTCAAGTATCTCACAACTACCTCGCTGTCCATCACCAACCTTATGTGGATCGAGTGACGCGGGGAAACTTTCTTTAAGGTAAGGAGCACTGCCATAGCTTCTAGAAAGTTTTATGTGAAAGGTCTTGAATAGCTTGGACCAAGTCCCCTGGACTTTTTTCCCGATGAGAGTGACCTCCCCATCCCTCCTTCGAGGCGTCTGAGTGAATCGTCACCGACGGGGGAGGTGGCTGAAGAAGAACCGACTTCTTTAGATGTCTGGCTTGGGACCAAAGCCTGAGAAGAGTACTTAGCCGAAGCGGCTGGTCTTCTTAGATCTCTTCGCGCGTTTGATGCATAACTTCTCCAAACTCCGATTGCATCCTTTAGCTGTGCTCTTAGCACTGGGTCTGTCACCGAAGCAAACTGGAGAGAGCCCAGTACCCTCTCCTGCTCGCGTCTTGATATCCTTTCGGAATCTAGAAGTCTCTTGACAGAACCCGCTATCTCCTTCCTTTTCTTCGCCGGGAAGGAGAAATGGTATGACAAAAGGTCCCAGTGGATTCCCAGCCACTGGAACTTTTGAGATGGAGAAAGTCAAGACTTTTTTCTATTGATCTTGAAGCCTAGGTACTCTAGGAACTGGATCACTTGACTGGAAGCTTGCAAGCATTCTGTCTCGGATGCTGCCCACACCAACCAGTCGTCCAGGTAGGCTACTACCTGAATTCCCTTTAGGCGTAATTGTTTGAGAACTACGCTCGCAAGCTTCGTAAAAATCCTTGGGGCTATGTTTAGCCCGAATGGCATGGCTCCGAAGGCGTATAATCTTCGTTGTAGCCTGAACCCTAGGTAGGGGGAGAGTCGATGGCTGATTGGAATGTGCCAATAGGCGTCTGACAAGTCTATAGAGACGGAATATGCCCTCTTGGGCAGTAAGGTCCTTATGTGTTGCAGTGTTAGCATTTTGAATTTGCAATTCACTATGAACTTGTTGAGTGGTGACAAGTCCAGAATGACTCTGAGCTTTTCCGAGTCTTTCTTGGGAACACAAAACAGCCTCCCTTAGAAATTGATGGGCTTCACCCTTCGGATCACCTTTTTTCTCCAACAGTTCTTAAACGTACTCCTCCATAACGGGGGTGGAGTCCATTCTTGAGTAGGCTGTGGGCCCAGGGATCGAAGGTCCACCGATCCCGAAATTTCAGAAGTCTCCCTCCTACCGGTATCACCTCACTTGGACTGCCGTCCTAAGGTCTTGCCTTCCTGACCACGACCACCCCTGAATCCCCTTCCCCTTGAGGGGCGTTTAGACGAGCCTCTGGCTGCTCCTCTAGGCTTTGCTCGAAAGGAAGTAGACTGCCCTTCGAACGCTGGGGTGAATGCCGTGGACTGTGTCGACACGGCCTGTGGTACCCACTGAAAAGTGGTCGGGGTTTGTGCCACGATCTGGGGCACTGGGGGCAATGGCAATTGCAGTTGCTGTTGCTGTCTAACAGGCTTGGCTGGCCGAGACGGTAGCCTAGTCCTCATAGTCTTCCTCTTTGGTTGAGGACCCTCATCCGGGGAAGACTTTCTTTTGATAGCCAGGCCCCACTTCTGGAGAAGGTTTCTATTCTCCAAGGCGGCCTTATCAACAACTTCTTTGACCAAGTCGGTAGGGAAAAGGTCTTTTCCCCAAATGTTGGAGGAGATTAGTTTCCTTGGCTCGTGCCTCACCGTAGCCGAGGTGAACACGAACTCCCTACAAGCTCTCCTTGCCTTGACGAAGCCATAAAGGTCCTTCGTCACTGTGGCCAGATGAGTCTTGGCCACCACCAAGAACATTTCATGGACCTTGGGGTCACTTGCCATCGTCTCGAGAGTAGTCTGAAGAGACATTGAGGCAGCCAGTCTTTCTTTTGTCTCGAACTCTCTTCGCAAAAGAAAGTCAGACAGCTTAGGGAGGTCCTCGCCGAACTGACGTCCGGCAATATCAGCCTCCAACTTTCCAACTGAGAACGTAAGATGGACGTCCTTCCAGTCTTTGTGGTCCATAGGCAGGGCCAGCGACAAGGGTTTACACTCCTCTAGGGAGGGGCAAGGCTTGCCGGCCTCGACTGCTTTTAGTACAGCCGCAAACCCTTTCTGTAAAAAGGGGAAGGCTCTAGTAGGCGAGGACACAAAGGAAGGGAGCTTCCTGTTCAATGCGGCTACCTTTGAGTTAGAGAAGCCCCTCTCTTTCATCGAGGATGAAAGTAGAGCTTGAGCCTTAGCATGGTCCATCACTATGACCTCCTTCGGCTCTGTCTCCTCCTTTGAAGCTGGTTCCTTCCTCAGCCGGACATAACAGTCCGGATATGATGCCTTGCTGGGCCAGAATTCCACCTCCTCCAGGGGAACTGAGCCCAGCTTATCCGAGATGACGATCTTTCCAGTCGTCATCGGCATGTGCTCAGCATACCTCCATGGGTTAGCATCTGAGCACAAGGGAAGGTCTTTCACATTGAGCTTTTTCTGGGGCCCATGTGATTCTGCAAGGCACTGCATTCGCAGTTCCATTGCAGCCGCCTTCTCCTGATTCTCCTTCTGCATTTGTTGTATCATTCCAACAATAGAAGAGAGGGCCTGTCCCAGCTCTACTGGGAGAGCGGCCGATGTTGAGGGAATAGGCTCCGGAATCTGAACCGGAGTAGCCGACACCTCGTCGACCTCTACCTCTACAACGTCTGGGGCTTGAATTTCATCCTGGGCTTCTGCCAGGAGGTCTTCCTCCAGACACTTGTCCACATCAGACATCCTGTCATCTAACTGGATGTCTTGCATCGCGACCGCGACTTCAGCATCCACCTGGATCTGAACTTGGGGGATCTCCTCTTGAGGCTGGGGAATCACTGCATCAGCTGATGCCTTAGGGAAAAGATACGCCCTCATCTTCTCACTTGGAAGATAAGGGCCAGAAGTGTTCTTTTGGAAGCCCCTTACCCAGGTACGTAGCTTCTTCCTAGCTATATCCCTTGATTCCGCCGTCCTAGGGGAATCAAAGGCCTCAGTAATCAGGTTAGTGCACACAGTACATACCTGATGGTCCCAATACCGGAGATCATCCTTGGAGACAGCGCATGCTGCGTGTCTCCTACAAAACTCATGTCCGCAGAGGTTCTTGCTGCGGACGTTGCAGAAAGCACTTCCGCACTTCGGAGGGTCCTTCTGTAAAGAGAAGAAATTTCCATGAGTATCAAGTGAACTATGTATCACTGGAAATGCATAGTATAGCATAACAATTCAGAAAGGAAAGACACACACTTGTGTTTCTCTCACAACCCATTGTTGCAGCCTTCCAGATAATAAAATCAAATGGTTAATCTCTTCTAGAGTAACCAATGCAAAGTTTCCAGAGGAAACAGGTGGAGCTCACACCTAAGCAATGATTTTAAAATCCTGAATAATAGACAGGAAAGAACTCACTTTCCTATCTGTAGTGCAACAGCAAAGGACTGTGCAAGAAAACACAAAAGTGTTAGAACACACGGTGCTGTACCAAAACCCATACTATAGTTTTCCTCTTACTGTATATGTTATACTGAAGAATACTAGTACAGTATAGGAGGATACGTGCCGGCCGGCACCTGCCGGCCGGCACACACCATAACTAGCTTTAAAGTATACTACTTAACAGCTATAAGGCGGCAGAACTCTGGTTCAAATGCATGTGTCGGTCGGCAGCAATTGCCGGCCGGCAACAGCCAATGTCGGCCGGCAATGGCTGCCGGCCGGCAACTACACAAGGTAGTACCCAGCTGCTGGCCACACTCTTGGTGACCGGCAGACAAGGGCTGACATTAGCCGGCCGGCAAAGGTACAGGACCGATGCCAGCCGGCAGCAAAAGAACCAGAGGACTACACCTGCCCGGCTGCCGGCCTCATAGGCCGGCAGCCGGGTCGGGTACAGCACTAGAAGAAAAATAGGATGGATGCCGGGATAAGAGTGTACACTACCTCCAAGCCCGGCAGTCCGAAAGAGTGCATATAAGGAAGGGGAGAATCTAATTCAGGCTTCCTGGCCAATGCCGTCTGGCTCTACAGGCAGGCATGGATTAGGGACCAAGGGAGGTCCGGGCAGCACTCAAAATATAAGACCCTTGCCGGCCGGCAGCTCTGCCGGCCGGCAGGGGGCTGAGTCAATTCCACATCCTAACCTATACTAGGTCCAGATGTAGAACGACGTACAGTACTGTAATGGCTAGGCCATTACGGAGATAGAGGGGGAAGGGACAAAAGAGGGTCCTACCAACCTTGCTTTAGTGACGGATCACCCGCAGCCAAGAAACTTATCTTAGCCTAAGGGAGATCTAAGGGGGAAGGCCAGCAATACTTGCCAGCTCCCAGAGCACCAAAGCAAGGAAGGTGTTGCCACTCCCAGGGAAAGAAACTTATCCTCCCCCGAGAACAGCAACAAGGACTAGTCTGGTAGATCACAAAAGAAGGAATCATATCCACAGAAACCTTCGGTAGTGACCTAAGGAGGCTAAGCCACCTTTGTCTGTGTCAGGCCAGCGAGGGAGACTCAACCCCAAGCCAGACAAGCACAGACTCAGACTAAAAACTCTGTTGTTCTGTCCCTCTTTGAACCAGACTTACTGGAACAGGAAGGTACAATAACACCCTAGTATAGTTTTATCGAAAATTAATTCGGAAAAAACCACTTAGGGATAAGCTCAAGGCTTAAACAGAGGGAAAGGGATTGCATACCTTCTCCGAAGAAAAGAAAGCAACCGGGGAGTATGAGAAAGTATACTAAGGCTCCATAAGCAACTTAGCCTAGGCACCAAGAGAATCGATTACGTAAATCACCGAAACTCACTCGTATACTATCTTGGAAATATTCCACACAATCTTAAATGTATAAAACATAGCCTAAAGCTTCAATAAAATTTTATTACACTCGGAAAAACCAAAATCATGCATGAAGTACTAGGACCAAACGACTAGGCTACATGGCCTAGCATAGGCAAGAATGGCGAATACTTCGCCAAAATAATACTAAGCATGAAAGGAAATCCTATGTAATGCTAAATTGCTAAAATTTATTAAAGCACAACAACCGGGAATGTTGCTCTGACTAACTAAACTTATACCTAGCGAGCGACAGCGTCCATGACGCCTCCGGTAGGCTACGGCTCTTGTAACAAAGATTAATCCTATTAATCACTCAAAAATTTACCAAGAGCCTACATTTATACATAAAAGACATGGTACTCAACTTATCAGAGGCCGACGAAGACGGAGAAGCCATGAAAAGTAGAATAAATCCAAGATTTGCGAGAAACACAGGAAAAAACACCGAGTTGTTAAGCTACGCAAAAAGGAATACAGATGGCGCCAGGATTGGCGCCAGGCACGCATACGAATCGGAAGATAGGGAGCCTTGGGAGCGGCTGCCCCTTTTTCTTTCCCGAATTCGTTTCTTGCCAATTGCCCCCTGCGAGATGAAATCTCTGTTCGGGATGCAGATTGCCATGTGGCGTGTCAAGAATACGTCCTCTGATATGTCGCGATATCCCTTTCAGGAGGGATATTCGCTCCAGGAGTTAGAATTCTGGTACCTTAAGGTAAATTCTCTGGGAATATCGCCGTAGTTGTAATATACCCTAGGAAGCTACCCTATAGGAACTTCCATCAGGACGACATGGCTTGAGCTCAAAAAAAAAAAAATATATATATATATATATATATATATATATATATATATATATATATATATATATATATATATATATATATATATATATATTTTGTATTTATATATATGTATATATATACATATATATATATATATACATATATGTATATATTTATATATATATATATATATATATATATATATATATATATATATATATATATATAT
Source organism: Palaemon carinicauda (assembly GCF_036898095.1). Taxonomy (NCBI): domain Eukaryota; kingdom Metazoa; phylum Arthropoda; class Malacostraca; order Decapoda; family Palaemonidae; genus Palaemon; species Palaemon carinicauda. The sequence continues at coordinate 87,829,052 of NC_090743.1, read as the reverse complement.
ATATATATATATATATATATATATATATATATATATATATATATATGTATATATACATATATATATATATATATATATATATATATATATATATATATATATATATATATATATATATATATATATATATATACATACTGTGTATATATATATATATATATATATATATATATATATATATATATATATATATATATATATATATATATATAAATTTTCAAGTAGGGAATTGCAAAAAAAGACTATACACAAACACAAGTGGATGAATATGTCTGAGCATTAAATTCTTCAATGAACTAGTAGCGGATGGCAATAAATATACATATATATACATATATATATATATATATATATATATATATATATATATATATATATATATATGTATATATATATATATATATATATATATATATATATATATATATATATATATATATATATATATATATATATATATATATATATATATATATATATAAAAACTTGTTGAGGCCAGTTGATTTTTGGTGTGCTAATCTCTCATGGGGAGTGCAAAGAGCATGTCCAAGCTATCTCCTTCTACACCTAATTATGATGTCATCCACATATGTCAATTTAGTAATCACTTTTATAGTTTCATTACCTAATCCTATCCTACCATTTAATCCTAATATTCTTTTGAGGTGTTTGTTCTTAATTCCACAAAATCTATTGGATATTGTTTCATTGTCTTATCACGAACCATGCCCACACAGTAGCACCCGATTCACTAAACTGTTAAATAGCCTTTTTTTTTTCTTTAACCCAAATTCTTAAGAACTTGTGTTAGAGATCATAGTTCCACCTCATCAATCCTTTCACCCTCCAATGATATTTCATCTACCATTGCATATTCCCTACTCATCCTCCTTGTCTTTTTATTATTTATAATAAGTCCAACCTCAGGTGATATTTTATGCATTCATGTAAGCAAGCGTTGCAAATCCTGTGGTGTTCTGCAAATAAGAACATCGTCATAAGCATACCCTAGTTCATAAAATTTCCTGTTACCAATCAAGTATATACCTTCTGCACCACCCAAAACTGTTCTATGCATGAAAAATCCACGAGGAAAATAAACAACATAAGTGACAACACATTCCTTTGGAGTATCCCGCTGCTCACTGGAAACTCTTTTGATAGGACTCCACTAACATAAACTTTGTACTTGCTATGCTCATGAACATACTTGATCAAATTTTCATATTTAAGATGAACTCCATACCATTGCAGGACTCACCACTAAATTGGCTGGTGAACACTATCAAAAGTCTTTTCATAGTCAACAAATGCCACCAAAAATGGATTTCTATCTTCTACACATTGCTGTACCACATGTCCTAAAATGAGAATTTGGTCATAGTAACTTCTATCTTCTTGAAATTCTGCTTGTTCATCCCTCAGCTTTTCATCAATATTTCTCTCTAGTCTCTTTAGATTGAGCATACTTTATATATTCATGACAACTGACGTAAGTGTGATACCTCTAATTATTGCCATTAGTCAGATCTTCTATTTTTACCATCTTTACCTCCTCACGTAACATTCTACAAATTAATGTTGCATGTTTTTTGGCTAAAATCATCTCGGAAGTCATTCCATCAAATCCAGGGGATTTACATCTCTTGAATAGAATATTTTAATGATAGCTTCTACAAACTTTATATATATATATATATATATATATATATATATATATATATATATATATATATATATATATATAAATATATATATATATACATATATATACATATATATAAATTAAATTATTTATATATATGTTTACACACACACACACACACACACACATATATATATATATATATATATATATATATATATATATAT
>NC_090743.1:87802180-87822180 GCF_036898095.1 Palaemon carinicauda | reverse complement strand
AGCGAGGTTGGAGGAGGCGGGTTGAAGAGATGTCGACAAGTACGAGTCTGCGTTGACCAATCATTAGTGGGCGACATCGACCAGAAGGTGGAAATGAGAGAGGAAATCCACACCGAGGATTGGCAATGTGACGTCAGCAACGAGAAACTTCCAGTTAAATATATACGTATGATGTCGAAAGGGAACGGTTATTGAAAGAATTATATGCTAGAAGGAATTTTTTTTAGTAGCAGTGATGGGAATTTTTGAGTATCAGAGCAGCCGGAATTATGATAGCTCTTAGCAATTATACCGGCATATAATAGCATCCCTGGGACTTTTCCTTGCATATTGACTGTGAGAGAGAGGAAAGCTGTTGGGGATTAGTGTAAATGGGTATAATTGAATAGAAAGTACAGAAGTGACCCTGTTAATAACGGTGCACAAGTGTCATTAGCGAATGGGTGTTTTTTTTTTTTAACTAGAAAGGTATAATAGGGAAGTGAAAAACCAATTCAAAAGGATGGAAAGAGATATAAAGTAATAGTGATTAATGATAACAGCTTATCTGTGTCAAATTTTGCTGGAAAGATTAGAATTAGGATGAGCAGAAATTATTGTTGAAAATAGATGAGGATGAAATAAAGGAATGGTTAATGATTAATAAGCTACGGAATGGTTTCTCGAATGGCATTACGGCAGAAGATCGGCAGTGTGATTTGATAGTGCATGGGGAGGTTGCTGTATGTCAGTAAATTACAGTCACCCGTAATTTTACCTTATTTTGTTATTATCTTTTTTGGGTTGCTGACCGTAATATCACTCATTTACGTCTATATAACAGTATTTAAAACGGCAAAAATCCTGGAATAAATGTTACCAAGCATTAACCGGTTTTTTAATGCAAATTTTTTGCGAGTTAAATTATAGTTTATTTTTTTCATAAGGGAATTTTTAAAGATATATATCTTTTCCAGCATTTCCGATGCATGATTCTATAAGTAAGAGCACGAAAGTGCATGAAAAGTATTGACTTTCGGTAAGAGTAACTTGTGGGTAAGTATGTGAGGGCGATTATTTACAGAGATTGAATTAAGTTGCTCGGATGTTACGGCTACCTTTGAGGAGAGTTAGACAGGAAAGTATCAGTGTATACATGCAGAAACGCATCTTGAGATCATGGATAAAAAAAAAAGGGGGGGGGGGTTCTTTGTTTTTGGCATGTAGGATGATTATGGGGGATCATATGAGTCACCTATGTATACCATGCCTATAAGAGAGAATATTTAATGAGAGAGTTTTATGTTATTTTCATTTTTTTTCCAGTTTTCTACAAAATAATGGCATCCAAACGAATATTTAATTTCTATATTTTTTTTCAGTCGTCTATAAAATGATGCCACCCAAAAAGAAGTTCTCATTCGGTTAATCCGATAAAGCAAATTCGGCGAAAACAAAAAGACAGCAGGAAACAGAAGAACAAAGGATTTCACGGAGGGAGACAGATGCAAAAAGAATGGCAGCTAGACGTGAGACAAAGGACGAAGAACAAAGAAAAACTCATGCAAGTAGAATGGTAGCTTGCCGTAAAGCAGAAAATGAGAAGCAAAGGCATTTAAGAAGGAACACTAATGCAAGCAAAATATCAGCTGGACTTGAACCAGAAGCCGAAAAACAGGTGAATTTAAGAAGGAACACCAATGCAAGCAGAATGGTAGGTAGGCGTGAAGCAGAAGATGAAGAGCACATGAATTTAATAAGGAACATTAATAAAAGAAAAATATGGCAACTAGACGTGAAAGACTGGATAAAGAGAAAAAAAAATCTCGCCTTGAGAATGATAAAAGAGAATAGCATCTATAAGGAGTCAGGAATCAAGAAATCAAAGAATAACTCGACTTCAGGATATCCAACAAAGAATGATTGTCCATCGAAACCAAGAAACATCGGAATAAGCAGAGAATAGTTACCATATTGATCGAGTCAGGCATAGAAAAGCAAGAGCACGTCCTTTTAATGCTGTACAATGGCGTCTTGGTGCTTTCACGTATAATCCAAGATACCCTAATGAAACAGAAGATATAGCACAAATTGGCTTAATGTCAAAACAGTGTAATCAATGTGATGCTCATAAATGGTAGAATGAACCTTCTGGATTGTGTTGCAGTAGAGGAGAAATTAGATTGCCTTTGTTAGTTGAACCCCCGGAATATCTGAAAAAGCTTCTCAATGGAATATCTCAACATTCAATATATATTTATATATATATATATATATATATATATATATATATATATATATATATATATATATATATATATATATATATATATATATATATATATATATATATATATATATATATATATATATTTATATATGATAAATTTTTGCACATTTAAACGTGTTTCTTTCATATTTCAAATAAGCCATATATATTAATACATTAAAATCTGGATTCTCTCAACGACCTCGGTATCAGAGCCCCAGGCGGAACCGCCCAAAGACTATAATATCGGACCGGCAGGGATCTGAACCCTCTTCCAGGATATCTGTATGCCAGTGACCATACTACTCAATTCTAAGTACAGAAAACCTAAATTTGACAGGTATATGTACAGAAGAATTGTCATCGACTTTTATCTTTCTTCGTGGCTGAGTGGTATGGTCACTGGCATACAGATATCCTGGACGAGGGTTCAAATCCCCGCCGGTCCGATATTATAGTCTTTGGGCGGTTCTGCCTGGGGCTCTGATCCCGAGGTCGTTAAGAGAATCCAGACTTTAATGTATTAATATATATGGCTTATTTGAAATATATATATATATATATATATATATATATATATATATATATATATATATATATATATATATATATATATATATATATATATATATATATATATATATATAGGCGGTATATCTTTATGTGCTAGGTGGTATATCTTAGCAATCCAAGTTTGCCAACGGTTATTCTCGTATAAGTAGAGGAGCAAATTTGTGGAGTAATGAGAGTTTTGGGTGTGGAGGAAATGCCCCCCTAAATCTCGATGAAGTCACTGGCAGCAGGGTGACGGATTGGGTTTAAGGCGATGGACAAAATGTATCTTCGACTTTTACTCCTGATGCCTGGTGGTTGATCTTACCATTATTATTATTATTATTATTATTATTATTATTATTACTAGCTAAGGTACAACACTAGTTGTGAAAGCAGGATGCTATAAGCCCAGAGGCCCTGACAGGGAAAGTAGCCCAGTGAGGAAATGGAACAAGGAAAAATTTAATATTTTAAGAACAGTAACGACATTAAAATAAATATATCCTATATAAACTATAAAAACTTAAACAAAAACAAGAGGAAGAGAAATTAGATAGGAAAGTGTACCCTTTTCTCTTTTAAGGTGCCAAACCTTAATTCTGTATCTACTCTTTCTCTTTTAGGGTTTTTAACCTTTCATCTTAGAATCCATCACCCTAAGTCTATGCAGTTCATCACATTGTTTTTGTTGTCCCATTCCTCAACATTCATAGGTTATCAGGTGCTTATCCAATATTTGAAACCAGGTGTTCATACAGGCCAATTCAAAACTCTGAGCTATCACTAGATTGCTGTATACTCCCCATCTGCATTTTTACTTCCTTAGTTAGATAGACACTGCAAATCACAAGGAACTGGCTATCATTTGATGTATCTAGCCAATGAATCCTCTATGGATTTAGTCAGTCATGGAAAGAGAAGATCACAGAATGGCCCCCGGTCCCGGGTGTAGCAGGGTGCTAAGAATCTCCTAGTTTATAAATACTAAAGAAAAATAAAAAATAGGTAATTGGAATGTTAGAAACAAATCAGATTAGGAAGTTACAGCAAGTGATGAGTGAATTTGTGAAATATAGTTTGGATATCTTGGCCCTAAGAGAAACACTTTGTAAGGGAATTGGTAAGGAAACTTCAGACCAAGGCAATCTATATATCTATTCATGAAGATCAGATGGAGCTGGAAGAGAAGGGGGTAGGAATGATGATGACACCAAGAGCAGCAAAGTTCTGATCAAAGCAGTGCAATATGAGTATTAAAGTTTGCTATGCCCCAACAAATGATTCCCCTTAAGAAAGGAAAGATGAATACTATGAAGAACTGCAGAGGGTAATAGATGAGATCCCTGAGAGAGATAAGAAAATTCTGATTGGCGACTTCAATGCTAAAGTTCTAAAAAATAACCAAGGGATAGAGAATGTGATTGGCGTCGAGGGTCTTGGCTAAGTTGCAAATGAAAACGAAGCACATTTCAAGAGTTTCTTTTCAGCAAACAGTCCTTTCATTGGAGGTACTCTCTCTCAACACAAGATCATCCACAAGTATACATAGACTTTACCATATGGCATTTACAAAAATCATATAGATCACATTGCCATTAATAAAGAGAGCAGGAGGACTCTGAGAAATGTAAGGAGCTATTGAGGTGCTGATATTGGTAGTGATCACCAGCTCCTCATTGCCACACTAAAATTAAAACTGAAAGCACCTAACGGAAAGATGGATAGAATACCTAGGTTTGATACAAACAAGCTTTTAGAAGAAGAGCACAGGGAAACATTTACAATTGAATGTAGGAATCGATTTGCTGTAATAGTAACTTTAAGAGACAAGGAAAAGACAATTAAATAAGAATGGTGTGATATTAAAAACATATCTCAGTCAGTTGGTAGTGAAGTCTTCGAACACGCAGTTACAAGGAGAAAGCCATGGGATACTATAAAAAGGAGACAAAAATTTAAATTGACTGTTGAAAGTTTCCGAAGAAGTAATGAAAATTACTAGTAGAGCATGCTAAGTATTCCAGTATTGACAGCGAGGTCAAAAGAAAAGCCTGAAATGACTAGAGAGAACATTTAGATAGTAAAGCAGATTAGGCTGACAAACCTATGAATTAAGGAAGTGGCTATGGTGTAAGAATTGCTCATAGAATTATTAATGAGATCTCGACGGGGGCAAAGAAGAAGAAGCATATACCCATCAAAAGTAGAGATGGTGTTGCTTATAGCAACAGAATATGAAGAAAGACAATGTTAGATGGAAAACTTAAGTGAGGTTATGAATAGGAGATATGAAAGAAATAATCTGATTGATATACCTGAAGCTGATGAATACTTTGATGTGACCAGGAATGGATTCTGTGTGCTTGAAGTCAAAACTATAACAAATAAATTAAAGAGATGGAACACTACGGGATGCAATGGAATAACTGCCAAGATTATAATGGCCGAAAACGAAGTGACTTCTGGACTGCTTAGAAGATGATTTTCTAGAATGTGGCATAAAAAGGCAAAACCGGTTCTAGGACACTTGCGTACTGGTCGTTTGCATCCCGGACAGTTGTGTCCCGGATAATTGCGTCCCCGGACAATTGCGGCCCCGGTCAAATGCGTCCCGGATATTTGCGTACCGGCTTTTTATTTTTACCCTTACTCTATACTTTTACACAGTAATTTTATTTATACAGTTTTCCACCCTGAATATGCATATGTTTTAAAGGCATCAAATAATTTAGATTCTTACTTTATAGTTTGTCTATAATTATACCTTTAGCCATACTGGACACGAAAAGACACACACACACACACACACATATATATATATATATATATATATATATATATATATATATATATATATATATATATATATATATATATATATATATATATATATATATATATATATATATATATACATATATATATATATATATATATATATATATATATATATATATATATAGATAGATAGATAGATAGATAGATAGACATCAATATTTCATTTGCACGTATTATTATTTTTAAAAACTATATAAAATGGAATATATATATATATATATATATATATATATATATATATATATATATATATATATATATATATGTATGTGTGTGTGTATGTATGTATACACTATAAATTTTCTAGTAGTCTACAAAGATTAGGTTATATTTTTTTTTAATAATGACTTACGATAGCTACTATAAAGGTCTACGTAAATACAAAAGTAAAATGATAGATAAGTACAGTAATTCTTAGTTTTGTACTTCAGTTGTTTAATGCCATATATCTCATTTACAGTAATTAGTATTTCTGTAATAGAGCGATAACATACTGTACATATCTACTTGCATACATATATACATGCATAGAGACATACAGATAGACAGAGAGTTACTTTCGTAACTTTTAACAAATATTACTTGGTCACTAAAAACAAGTATGGGTACGCAAATTGCCGGGACAAAAATGTCCGGGGACGCAATTGTTCGGGGACGCAATTGTTTGGGACACAACTGTCCGGGATGCAAATGTCCAGTACGCAATTGTCCTACCACCGGCAAAACCTGATGAATGGGAGCTACTAGTGTTAGTGAGAATAGAAAAAAAGAGACCTGACTGATTGCAATAATTACAGAGGCATAACACTCACGTCAATTGTTATGAAAATATTTATAGTATGCTTATTCAAAAGAGACTGGCGAGAAAGATTGATAGAAAGCTGAGAGATGAACAAGCAGGATTTTGAAAAGGTAGAATTTACACTGATAAAATCTCCATTTTGAGACATTGTACAGCAATGAGTAGAATATAAAAAATCACGTTTGATGGCATTTGTGGACTATGAAAAAGCCTTTGATAGTGTGTACCAGCCAATTTTGTGGTCCTGCGTTATAATGGAATTCCTCTCAAATATGTTAATTTTATCAAGTCTGTTCAGGAGCATAGCAAGGGCAAAGTTAATCTTAATGGAATCTTATCAAATGAATTTCCAGTGAAGAGCGGAGTACTCCAAGGGAATGTGTAGTCACCTATGATGTTTATCCTCCTCATGGGTTTTGTAATACGTAGAACAGTCAGAGATGGTGAAGAAGGATTGGGCTGGATTGGTGATAGGAATTTAGCAGACCTACAGTATGCTGATGATGCTGTCCTTGCTAGCAGAACGCCACAGGAATAGCAGTGCTTGCTTACAAAAATGTATGAAACATCACACGAGGTTGGGGTGAGGATAAATAGAAGAAAGAGAAAGATGAAGAGAACGTGGTATGCAATGGAAGATAAAATATCATTGGAAGAAAGGATTGACGAGGTAGAAACATTTAAGTAATTAGGAACTATGATCTCTAATACACGGTCTTTAGAATAAGAGTTTAGTGAAATATTGAAAATAGCAAATCAGCCAATGGCTAGGTTAGGTTAAATTTGGAAATCAAATTGCTTGAATTCACATTTAAAAATCAGACGATATAACAGTTAAGTGAGAACGGTGTTGCTCTATGGACAAGAGCCATAGTATGACAATGAAAGTCTCCAATAGATTTAATAGATTTGAGAACGAAGCCCACAGAAGGATATTGGGAGGTAAATGGCAGGACAGGATAAGAAAGGAAACTATAAGAGAGATTACTCGAGTGCTATATGTGGATGAGCTCATGATGAGGGGTAGATGGAGATGCTTTGGGCATGCTCTTCGCACTCCCTAAGAGAGATTAGTTCACCAAACGTTCAGCTGGGCTACACAAGGCACTAGAAGAGTTGGAACACCCAAGCCTACATGGCTGAGGACTATGAAGCACGGAGTAGTAGATGATGAATAGAGAAGTATGGTATTAAAAACTCAATATGGAGACAACTGGCAAAATGTAACAGATACCCCTTGCGTCAGTGGGCTAGGAGGAGATAACGATGATGATTGTAATGATGATGATGATGATGATGATGATATATATATATATATATATATATATATATATATATATATATATATATATATATATATATATATATATATATATATATATATATATATATATTTATAAATATGTGTTTGCGTAAATGTGTGTGGAGAGGATAAGATGGATAGGAAATGGAAGAATAGATATGAGAAATGTGTGTAATTTGTATTACAGCATGTCATGTGAGTGAAAAAAAAAACTGAGTTGTGCTCACAATATGTTTTGACTGGAAGGAAAGAATTGTAGAAGTGAAGAAAATTAATGATAGCCTCTTAACGATTCAAATCATAATAGGGGATCAAATGGTAATAATTGATATAGTATATGCCCCTCCGATGTGTTGTCAACAACAAGAAAAAGTACTATTTCGACAAAAGTTTGAGAGAGTTGTTATAACAGATAAAGAGAAAGAGAAATAAATGACAGATGCAGATGTGTAAGACAGAGGGGGGAAGTGAAGGAATGGTTATTAGGAGGTACAAGAAGTGCATGGGTTTGGAAGTAAAAATGCAGATGGGGAGTATACAGCAATCTAGAGATAGCTCAGAGTTTTGAATTGGCCTCTATGAACACCTGGTTTCAAATATTGGATAAGCACCTGATAACCTATGAATGTTGAGGAATGGAACAACAAAAACAATGTGATGAACTGCATAGACTTAGGGTGATGGATTCTAAGATGAAAGGTTAAAAACCCTAAAAGAGAAAGAGTAGATACAGAATTAAGGTTTGGCACCTTAAAAGAGAAAAGGATAAGTAATTCAAAAGGATTGTGAGAGAGACGACTAGAAACGTTGACCCTAGAGATTGAACAGGGTAACAGAGTGGGAAATATCATGGTGTTCATTAAAGAAATAGGTGTAGAAGAATCTAGTGGGAACTAGTTGAAAGAACCAATGGATAGGTGTGCCGAAATAAGATAAGTACTGGTGGGACCAAGAAGTACTGTAAATGAGGAAGACTTCCTAAGAACGGCAGTAAATTGGCAAGAAACTTTGGGAAGATGATGGTAAGATTGAAACCTTAAGGAACTGTAAGGAAAGTAGGATCAGGATAACCATACATCAAAGTAGCGGCTCGATTATAAAAGAGGTAGAACAATTTAGATAAATGGATTCTGTTATAAGTCCCAGGGGAGGAAGTGAGGCTGAAGTTGAGGATAGGATAAAAGCAGTGTGCGATGCACCGGTATGGTGATAACTGAGAGGCGAGGTGAATGCAACTAGTCTTTATTAAACAAACATCGAGCTTAAATACTATGACATGTGAACAAGAACATTACTAATATTCAAACAACATTAAGCTTGAACAATCAGGTTTATACAGTTTGGTTTCTTAAGAGTGCAGGGAAGAAGAAGTAAAAAGATAACAATCAAAACCATTACAGTATAAGAGCTTGTATGAAACACGTGCGGTACATGGCTCCCCTCCAAAAAATCACATACATGTGAAATAGAACGCATCGCTCTTGTGAGGCGTACAGTAGGCGGGTCATCTGGCAGGAGATATTCAAGTTTTAAGTTATCAATGAAGACCTAGTCTTCCTTACCACACATGTTTATCAAGAATGCTTTCAGCATATGACAGATCATGAGGAAAGGGCCCATATAAGGGGGCGTTAGTTGTTGCTTGCTATTGCTGTTGTACAGGAAAATATGCATTGCCAAGTGCATATCTGCTGGTATGTGTTGCTTAACTGGGAGCTTTTAAGTCTGGTGACATGGAGTAAAACATCCCACAACCTTCAATAGGCACTGGAGACTGTCTGAGGAGGGTGCAGATGGAAAAAAACACTGCTAGGACGACCAACAGGCCTCCACACCCCATTTCTGCTGCAGAGACATCCAGGGTGTCTTTAGTTGTCCTTAGTCCCAGGAGGACCAAGGGAAGCTGGATAAACCAATTAGAGTCCTTGTAGCGGGACATCAAAGGTACTTTGAGGGTGCGAGGAAAACGTTCAACCATTCCGTTGGCAGCAGTGTTGTAGGTAGTTGTTTGATGTTGGGTGATTCTCTTGGAGGTTTGCAAATGATGTTCCGAATTGAGAGGGGAAATTGGTACTCCTATCAGAAGTAATATGCTCAGGGATACCAAATCTCGCTATCCATTCTGTGAGTAAGGCAAAAGTATTTGAGATAGATTTCGCAGTTTCCATGGAAATGGCTTCAGGCCAACGATTGGAGTGGTCAATAACAGTAAACAGGTAGCGATGTCCTTGTGATGGGGTTAGGGTCCAAACCTCGTCGATGGGAATGCTGGCAAACCAACGGTAAGGTTGAGGAAAGGGGCCCACTCCTGAATCTGTGTCAATGTACTTTTGAGGAAGGCATGAAGTACAGGCGCAGAACCAATCTTCAGCATCATTAATAATGCTATGCCAAATGAACTTCATCATCAGTAACTGTGCAACATAACGGCATGAGAATGTGAAAGACCCTGAAGGAAATCAAACACCTATCGCTGCATGGGAGCAGGTATCCTCGATCTATGTTTACCAGTACGGACTTCGCAGAGATGGGTGGTGTTGGAGTCATCAAGTGGGATGTCCTCCCAATGGAGGGATGTACAGGATGTCCTAAATGATTGGTACTCTGGATCTTTTTCGTTAAGCTTCTGCCAAGGAGTTGTGATCCAACACAAGGTGAGTGGTGGCCAATGTGTTCATTGACAGGGCATCAGCAACAGAATTAATTTTCCCAGGGAAGTATTGAAGAGTACAATTGTCTTCAGTCTTAGTGGAGAGATGTCAATGTTGACGGATGAGCAGCTGTCGGATTTTTGAGTGAAGGCATGTACCAGAGGCATGTGGTCCGTGCGAATGGTATAGGGTGTATCTTCTAAGAAGTGGCGAAAGTAACAGAGAGCCAAGCGCACGAATAACAATTTGCAGTTGAAGGGAGAGTAGCCGGATTCTGCCTTTCTACTGAAGCATACCAATGGGCGTGGCAAGCCGTTAACAAACTGTTCAAAAGCGGCCCCAAAAGTAATGTTGCTGGCCTCTGCGGAGAGAAGGAGAGGTGCATGTGGAACAGGAAAGGATAGAGCAGAAGCATTTTATATGGCATTATTTGAATTGCAGAAGGACGCTTCTTGAAAGGTACTACACTTAAGGTCTTTTCAAATGTCCCTTGAGGGAGGTGTAGAGGGGGCAAGATTGGTTACAATGGCTGACAGGAAAAAGTGATAATAGTTAATCACATCCAAGAATTCTTTAGGCGCTTTGGTGCTCGAGAGCATGGGGAATTTCTGAACGGTTGCTACTTCTCAGGTAGGGAGTGGACTCCTTCGGGAGTGATGCGGTGCCCTAAGAAATATATTTCATTGGCACCAAAGGTACACTTGTCTTACCAGACTTCTTCTTCTTCTTTGTCTGCATCTTTTCCCACTTCTATGTCGGGTCAATGTTTCTGGCCAGCTTTCTCCATCTACCTCTGTCCCACACTTCATAAACGGTTAATCCCTTTGATCGAAGGTCATCCTTCATACAGTCCATCAACCTTCGCTTTGGTCTCCCTTTCCTTCTCGTTCCCTATACTTCCATTTCCATCACTCTCCTCCCAATATACTGTTCATCTCTTCTCATGACATGACCATACCACCTCAGTCTACTTTCTTGGATCTTATCTGATAGAACTAGGATGATCATTCCACATCTTGGTCAGAGCTGGAATAAAACTTCTAGAATACTATGAGGTATTGGGCCTAATGATTGAGAAGGCCGGACTATTACCTAGCATTACGAACAGGTTGGAACTGTTCAGGAAGATCTGAATGTAAAGGATGGTCAGAATTATGAAAAATCTTATGCAACATGTATAATGAGCTAATTGAACGATGGTGCCAAAGATTAATATCTAGATCAAGAAAAAAAAAATCTATTAGACCGTAAGTTCCTGTCCAACAAATTAAGATGAGAATCAACAGATGAAGACCAGACATGAAAACAATACTCAAAACAAGGTAGAATGAAAGAATTAAAACACTTCTTCAGAATAGATTGATCACAAAAAATATTAAAACACTTCCTCAATAAGCCAATCTTTTGTACAATTGAAGAGGACACAAACCTATTGATTTTTTCAAAGTAAATTTGCTGTCAAGAATCACACCTAGAGTTTGAAAAGAGTCATACAAAGTTAAAAGAACATTATCAATGCTGAGATCCGAATGTTGAGAAGCCCCTGTCCTTGATCTACTTACAATCATTCTTTGAGTTTTGTTAGGATTCAACTTCATACTTCATAATTTGCACCATGCACTAATTTTAGCTAGATCTCTATTAAGGAATTCAGCAGCCCCAGATCTACATTCAGGAGATGTAATTGATGCAAAGAGAGCACCATCATCTGCATATGCGACAACCTTGTTTTCTAGCCAAACCAGACCATGTGTATATAAGATGAAAATTAATGGCCCAAGAACACTACCCTATGGTACACCAGATATCACATTCCTATACTCACTATGGTAACCATCAGCAACAACTCTATGGGCAGTAATCAGTTGGACTCGAGCTACCATAAATACATTTACATAGTGGAGTATCATTACCAATTCTCCAACAAGTGCTAAAAGCTCCTCTTCTTGCTAACTTGAGCAAAATAATAGAGGTAATAAATCTGCAGTGTTTAGAAAAAACCAAGGAGAAATACTATTTGGGTCTATACCTCCATAAGCATTAAGGTCCATCAAAAGAGCTTTGATTTCACGAGATCAAAAAGCTGAACTAGTTAGTTTAGCCTCCGGAAAACAGAAATTAGGAAGTTTGAGTTTTTCATTACTGTGCTTACTCTCAAACACATCTAGTTTAAGTAAAGAAAGAACTATTGCCTCTACATTAAAGAGTACAAATTTAAGGGTAGTCCACCACTTATGTTCCTGGATTGTACCAGAAAGTTTCTTCTTTGGTTAGAATATATTCCTTTCAGTTGAAAAATAAACTCTCTGAACAAAGGTTCTAAGTCGAGTATAGTTATTCCAGGTCAAATCTGACCTGTTACCTTTCCAAAGATGAGAGGCATCCTGCTCCTTCAAATTAGCACGTTGATAATCATCATTAAACCACGGTTTGTCCTTCACTTATTACCTTAGCACACGAGAAAGTATTTTCCTATCAATAATGTTTCCTAGATTTTCATTCAAAGGGACAAGATCAACATTATTATACAATTGTAACCAATTCAAGTATAAAGATCATGGAAAATCCCACTCGAATCTGCTTGAGGTTTCATATAAATCTTATAATTGTATGATACATCAGGGAAAGACTACTCTGTCTTCACTAATAATGAAATCAAGGCATGATCAGATGTCCCGACTGAAGAACCAACCTTACTTCTTATAACGCCAGGGGAGTTAGTGTATACGAGATTCAACCAGTTTCCAGACCTGTGAGTAGCTCCACTTACGATTTTCTCACAGCCTGATTCAGAGGCAAAGTCTAACGTTCTTAACCCATGGCGATCGGTAGGAGAAACAGGACTTAACCACTCCTTATGGTGAGCATTGAAATCACCAACAAAGACAAAAGAGGCCTTTCTATCATCATCTTGTATTTTAGCCATAATGGTAAGAAGACAAATGAAAGTAGAATCTTCCGTGTCTGGATTCCGGTAGATTGAACACAAATAGAAGGTGTTATGACTATCACAAGCCTTTATTACCTGAATCTAATGACCTTCACATGCATAGCAGGAGTTATGAGAAGCAGGGTACTCAGTCCTAATATACACTGCCATTCCCCTGGTCCTAGGGATGGCATCACGTTTCAATATAATTGTCTTCTTAAAACCAGTTATAATAAGTTAACATGAATGCCTCATATTAGAAACCAAAGTTTCAGAGCACAAAAGAATAACCTATTGTCTGGACGCAACTGTAGTCTTGAATATTTGCAGGAAGACCACGAATATTGCAATACACTCGACAACATTGACGAAATCTAGGACATACTCGTCCTGGATTTCGCCCAATGTCTCCAAACAGCACAATTAATGGTATAAAAATAGATACATCATACTAAAAACTAAATTAACAAGAATGATAAAAAAAACCATCTGTTTTAAGGAAATATAAATAGAATGATTGATAAAACCCATAGAATATAGAAAAAAAAGTTGGAAAAACTGGTCAACATGGAAGAGACGATACATCATGCAAAGCTAAATACCCTTCAGGCTAGCCACTTCAACTGAAGGGAGGACAGTAAGGATGATTTTGAGAAGAGATAGAATCAGATAAGGAAAAGACAGCCTCTTGATAAACCACCAGGCATCCATGGCTCTTCTATTAAGCCTGCCCAACACACCATTTAAAAAAAAAAAAAAGTCAGTGAAAGACCATGGTACAGAGGCTATGGCACTACTCAAGACTAGAGAACAATGGTTTGATTTTGGAGTTCCCTTTTCCTAGAACAGCTGCTTACCATAGCCAAAGAGTCTCTTCTACACTTACCAAGAGGAAAGTAGCCACTGAACTATCATAGAACAGTAATTAGCCCCTTGAGAAAAGAAGTGCTTGGTAATTTCACTGTTGTCAGGTGTGTGAGGAAAGACGAGAATGTGTAAAGAATAGGACAGATTATTCGGAGTATGTGAAGGCAAAGAAAAATGAGTCGTAACCAGAGGGAGGGATCCAATGCATTATTGTCTGGCCAGTCAAAGGATCCAAAAACTCTCTAGTGGTAGTATCTCAATGGGTGGCTGGTACCCTGACCAACCTACTACCTATAGCTTAGCTTTTAATGATAATAATAATGATGACTTTGAAAAATGGACCCAGCAAAACAAAGGCCAAAACAGGAGTAATTGAAAGTGTATGTACAGAGGAGGGTGGTAATGGCAGTCTTGGGGATGTCTGTTAGTTCATCGGCACCTAATGATACCCTTTCAAGAGGTGGAGCATGGAGAAAGCCTTTGTGTTGTGCAAGTGGGAGGTCACGTCAGCGATATTTGTGATAGGGTAGTGATAAGGTTTTGTATGCATATTCAGGAACTTTAATTCCCACATAGATACAAAGAGCCATCTTTATTTCAGAACAATGTGCAAGGGTGACGACCATGGGGTAGAGGTCTTTTGGCATGGGACATTTCTTTCACTTCAGCAAGTGTTTGTTTGCGAGACACCTGAATCTGACGTATTCTTGGGGTCCCGTTATTTTTATATGGTGATAAATATCAGGTTTGGTGGGACCAGTGGGCATTTGATGAAGTTCTGGACGGAAACCTTCCGGGTACGGCGTCAGAAGGTATGCTTAAGCATCCAATAGTCATATAAGCACATCGCTATCATTCCATATTATATCTGTTAGGGTAACTATAACCCATGTGTATCAGAATACTTTTGCCACAGTTGAAAGGCTTTTGTCATTTCTGGACCATTCTTCTACCTACATTAGATCCTCTCTTAAGGATTTAAGAGATGTGGTGGCTAGGTGGTCGCGTCATTGCCTGGTGATTGCCAGACTGGGGTTCAAATCCCACTCAAACACGTTAGTTCCTTTGGTGGCTGCAACCTCGCCATTCTTGTGAGCTAAGGAGGGAGGTTTGGGGGAGCCTATAGGTCTGTCTGCTGAATCATCAGCAGCCATTGCCTGGCCCTCCTTGGTCCTAACTTGGGGGCTTGGGCGCCGATCATATGAATATATGGACAGTCTCTAGGGCTTTGTCACTCTACTTTGCCTCTGCCATTCATGAGCGACCTTTAAACCTTTAAGGCTTGTATGTCTTCTTAGTTTGCAGCATTCATGTGTAGTTAAGTATCATTGGCAAATTTGGCTATTCTATGTCGTTAATATAGATCAGATAAAGAAATAAGCTAAGGGCGGATCCTTGAGGTACTCTACTTGTAACAGCTGTCCTCTCTGAAGCTTCCCCATTGATTGCAACTCTCTTTTTTCTGATTGTTAGCCAATTTTCGATCTATTTCGCTGGCTCATAAATGACGCTTAGTGCTCTAATTCTGGCCATTAATTGTATATGAGGAACTATGTCAAAAGCCTTTTGAATGTCTAGGTATATGATGTCTATTATCTTGCTTTTGTCATAAATGCTAAACGTATTGAATCTACTGTAATTGATTAAATACTTTGCAAGACACTCAAGTTAAACATACAGGTCTGTAGTTGTTAGGATCCTCTTTTGATCCCTTCTTGTAGATAGGAGGAACATTGCCTAGTTACCATCTTTGTGGTGCCTTTCTTTGGTTGTCTGTTTTTCTGAACTTTTTTAAAAGAGTGGGGCTATCTCTTCTCCTAGTTCTATAATCTGTTGGATGAATATCATCTTGACCTGGTGTCTTAGACTTACTGAGTACATTTTATTTCCTTTCAGACATCATCAATTGTAAATGTGATTCTATTTAATGGATGTGGCCCTTCATATTTGATAGCTGGTTTGAGGAAGGTCGTTGATACTTCCCTAGTGAATACAGTGAAATGTGCATTCATCAGTTCAGCTTTTTCCAAATCAATTGTTATCATACCCTCCGAGTCTCTAATAGGCTAATGTTGTTTTTGATTGGTTTTCCACTGTTTACATATGCAAAAAATTATTTTTGGGTATTCTTTACTGGCTGAAGCCACTCTTTTCTCTTCAGTGATCATGGCCTTTCTACCTAGTTTTTTACTTTTCGGCGTAACTTCTTATGCTCGGAAATTTCATGAATTGAAGGCTTTGGACCCATAGATTTATGTTTCATGCCTCTACTTTTTATTGAATTGGCTATATCTCTGTTGGTAAATTTGTTCTATGCAGAATACATTTAGCATTTTTTTTCCTTTATATGTTTCTACAAATGAGTCCCATTGTGCATCTATGTTCACTGTTTCGTTGTATTCTAAATTTGTGGTGTATTCCTTCAGTTTTATCCAGTTATTACGTCTGTAGTCTAGCTTATTTAATTAATTTTCCTTTCTTTTAGATGAGGAATATTCACCAAAGCCCTAACTATTTTGTGGTAAATTTTGTCAATATTTTTGCCTCCTGAAATACTGGATACCCAATTTTCTTCTGTTGTTAGTACAATATCTAGTATGTTGTTTCCATTATTATTATTATTATTATTATTATTATTATTATTATTATTATTATTATTACTTACTAAGCTACAACCCGTAGGAAAAGCAAAAAAAAAAAAAAAAAAAAAAAAAGGAAAACTTACCCGGTGAGGAAAGAAAAAATGAGAAATAGAATATTTTAAGAATAGTAAAATTAAAATAAATATGTCCTATATAAACTATAAAAACTTTGACAAAACAAGAGGAAGATAAATTAGATAGAATAGTGTGCCCGGGTGTACCCTGAAGCAAGAGAACTCTAACCCAAGACAGTGGAAGACCATGGTACAGAGGTTATGGCACTACCCAAGACTAGAGAACAATGGTTTGATTTTGGAGTGTCATTCTCCTAGAAGAGCTTCTTAGCATCGCTAAAGAGTCTCTTCTACCGTTACCAAGAGGAAAGTAGCCCCTGTGCAGTAGTTAACCACATGGGGGAAGAAGAATTGTATGAGGACAGAAAAGAATCTGTAAAGAATAGGCAAGAATATTCGGTGCATGTGCAGGGAAAGGGAAAGTGAACCGTAACCAGGGAGACGTTTCCAATATATTACTGTCTGGCCAGTCAAATGCCCATATAACTCTCTAGCGGTCGTATCATAATGGGTGGCTGGTGCCCTGGCCAACCTACTACCTACTTGGTTTATCGACCAATTGATGGGGGAGAAATTGATTGTTGACAAATTCTAGTACCCTATATCTCTCTGTGTTTGATGTAGAATTCATAGTGTCCCAGTTTACTGCCGCATTAAAGTCTCCCATTAGGACAGCTAGGTCATTGTTAACTTTTTGACTAGGTTGTCATTACAGCTCTTCGTCCTGTTCTTTTTTTTTATGTGGTATTCTGTATATTACTAGAATGGCCATGTTTTTGCTTATGGTTTAATATTTGCACCTGTCACTTCACATTCAGTATCTAATCTAATTTCTATGGGGTTCATGTGATTTTTAACATAGAGCATTACCCATGCACCTTTTTTTTTTTTTTTTTTTTTTTTTTTTTTTTTTTTTTTTTTGATTAGGCAGTCCTTGAAAGCCTTGAAACCTGTTATTTCGTATTCTCTGACAAAGTCATTTTTTTTTTTCTTGAATCCAGGTCTCGGTAAGGAATACGACATCTAGTTCACTTACTAGCTATAATTACCCTGAAGGTTTCCATTTAGTTTATAATTGACTGAGCATTGAATTTGGCCACTTTGAGGAAATTTTCTATCGTTTTTCCTTCCTCTGTGGCTTTACCTTTATCTGCATTATCCATGTTTCCTACCAAATATCCTCTATTTGTTGTTGGATGATTTTTCATGGGTCTAGTTTGTTCTTGCTAGACTGTGTTTAAGTAATTGTACAGGCAAAGATCAAGCTGATTTCCGTATACTCTCTTGCTTTCTTCACTAAAGTTTATTCCATCTTTTTTCTATAATTTCCTTTTACCACAGAAAGTGTCCCAAAGATTTCGTAAATTTAACATTAATTTTCTGTCATGTTGAATTAAGCCTTTTGTTTATCCCCATGGCCTTACTGAGGGTGAAGAAACTGATATTGATTCCTGGGAGAATACCTATAACTATAGTATTATTGGCCTCCTCTCTAACCGTTTCAACAGTCTTTTCTAGCTGTTTAACCAAAGTTCTGTTTGGCCACCAGTATTCCCAATTGCCCGAACAATAATAGTGGTCTTCTGCTCTTGGTTGTAGTTTTACTAACTACTTCTTCTATCTTCTATGCATTGTCATATCGATAGGAGCTGACCTTTCTCCTCTTTTTGAGGCGAAGTGCTCCCCTTCATCCTCTACCATAGAGTTTCCAATTAACAATGTCTCGTCTTCCTCTTCCACTGCTACGGGGGGTGAATTTGTTTCTGCTGTTAGTACAATATCTAGTATGTTGTTTCCCTTTATTATTATTATTATTATTATTATTATTATTATTATTATTATTATTATTATTATTATTATTATTATTATTATTATTATCATTCTATATACCAAATTTCGAAGCAATCATTTATTTTACTAGTATGTACAATTTTGTTTATATATGTTTGGCGTGATTGGTTTGGCCTGGGTATGGGAATATGTTATCCTGAAACAGACTAAAGAGACAAGTGATTCCACAGTCGAATTAGTTGTAGGCTAATATCTTTTCCCACGAAGTTGTGGCATTGAACAAGTAAAGAATGTTGCAAACAACAGTGTCCACAACCAAAAAATTATTATATTAAAGTATTTGTGTCTGTTGTGTTTTAGTGTTGTTTTTCATTATTTTTGCGGGGTTATTTGAATGTGGTTAGGTTTTTTTTAGTATTACGTGACACTTTCAGTTTTGAGGTTTTTTAGTATTTTTCTTTTGGTTTCTGTTGATGAGGTTGTTTATGATTCATTTAGGCTTGAAGATTAGAGTATCAAGTGTGATTTTTGCTTGTAGTTTAGGTTATGAGAAATATAGTGTTCAGGAAAAGGTTAGTTTAAATATCCTTCTCTCCAAGGGTCCAGTTAGTGTAAAAATAAGGGGAAAGTTTGTGTTGTGACATCAATTTTCAGTAAGTGTGTATCAAGTTTGTATTTCGTAACATCCCTCCACCATGGAATATATATATCATATTGTCCATTGTAATATATCGCTTACGTCCTCATTACTGATATCAGTAGAATTGGACTATTATAATGATAATAAACTATGTAAAGATTTTGACATTTTCTTTCTAAAACACAAAAGGCTCATACCTAGAAACTGAAGATGGCTGATAATCATTTTTAACTCAACACACTCAAATTAATCTAAAGACATTGTCAGTTCAATAGAAACACTTGCATTCCCATTTAATATCTTTATATTAATTATAAACTTATGTTTAGAGACAAAAACATGGCAGCTCTTTTTTCTCATATTTGAAGGTTAAGCCCCAAAAATTGAGTGTGAGACAATCTATGTTACATTCAGCACCATCAAGTTAACCTTACTATGTGTTCTGATGAAAAAAAAAAAAAAAAACTAACTAATTCAATGAATAATACTAATGAATTAATGATTGCAACAAAACCCTGAAGATTAATATTTTCTTTTAGAATACCAAGATCATCATCATGATAATAACGCAGATCAAATTTGGAAAAGCAAACTAAGGATATTAATGATAGTGTTTGGTTTAGATGTCCTGCCTTTCTAAGAGTCTTGTTGTATAATAAT
>NC_090743.1:87747180-87794680 GCF_036898095.1 Palaemon carinicauda | reverse complement strand
CAGTGACTGTTTCTCAATTTGACCATGGTAAAAAAGATCCTCCAAACTTAGTATGCATTTTATTAGTAGTTGAAGACAATGGATATACAATTGGCACAAAAAGAGGAGTTATGAGAGGCAAACTTGCCAGAAACCAGTCCACAAGAACAACTAAGCCTTCGTAAACTAGTTCGAGTAGGGTGTGTGTGTGGTAGACAGGGCTACCTAAGATGTCATTGAAGGAGCAACTACTTAACTAAAAGGTGTTCTTGTTTAAAAGCTGGCCGCCCCAGTGCTTGCAACAGCCACAGATGCTATGATAATCTCAATCAATAGTTTTTGGTTATTTTCTCTTTTTATAGTAATTTTTAATTATGAAGCAAGATTTAGCTTTTTTGTTCATTTCATTATTTGTAACTTTTTTATCATTATTTCTATTAGTTACATTAGCAATGCTTTTTATAAAACCTAGAGGGCAATGACTCGCAAATCTAACTTTGAAGGAATACATTGACTATTATGAATTAGAAACCGCAAAGCAAATATGTAGGGGAATTTTAAACAGTTTCATATAGCCAATCTGAACTGTAATCCGGAGGAGGAGAAATGAGCATTAAAACAGTATTCAATGCATTTTGATAAAAGGTAATTTTTGCATTATTTTAGTGATGCTTCGGGGAATAGCATAGTAACTAGAGTCTATAATCCTGATTACTTTAATATAATGGAGATGAACAAAAAAGGTAACTTGTTATCTCTCTCTCTCTCTCTCTCTCTCTCTCTCTCTCTCTCTCTCTCTCTCTCTCTCTCTCTCTCTCTAGCGTTTTAGTGGCAATCTCTAGTTATACCAATATGACATTTGAAATGTTAATACCTTCCAACGTAAAAAAAAAAAAAAAAAAAAAAAAATACAACAAACTTCCCATCAGGCATTTGTCGTTGTTGCCTCTAATAGCATATGACTTGAATTCTAGGAAAGGCAGATTTACCTCCCAAATGTAAGGCATTATTTTCTTCCTTGAGACAAGTGGACTGTTGACAGAAACATAATACAAAGCATAATGAAACTAGGAATGTCGGCTGGTTTTAATCTAACAGCGTTGAGTGGATTTCATAGGAAACCCGTAAAATTCAGTTAATATTATTTCCTAGTTTACTTTAGTTTATATGTGCAACTGATATTAAAGTGGATATTGTTGTTTATTGGAGGATACAAAATTATTTCCTTCATGGATATTTGTTTGTGAATAATAGATTTATTCCTAAGATAAAAATGGTAATGATGATGATGATAATAATGAGGCCCCAGGTCACTTACATGCACGGAAATATATTCATGGGAGATTATATATTATTTTTCTATCTTTGCTTCTGGCGTGTTTCCTATCTACCGCCTGTCAGTCAGACACCCTGATTAAAAGGGAATATAATAAGCCTTTTCTTATTCGGTAACTCATCTGTGACCCATCGTAGTTTCAGTCACGCATTATTTTAAAGATCGTGTTGCACTAATATCTGATCCTCCCTTGAATATGAGCAGAATATTAAGACCATCTGAATAACAAGAATCCCAGAAGGTACGAGTTTCTCCGTATATTTGTTGGTTATCGAGTCTGTGATGTATTGTCCATTTGAATCGAAGAAAGTAGTTAATGATTTGTAATTATCTGGCATCCTAACTTATGTGCATTGATGCCGATTTAGACTTGCTTAATTAAAAATTCATAGCTAAGATAAGAAACTAAAAATAAAAGCAAAATAAATAACTTACCAATGAAACTTTTAAAATTTAATACTTTTAAAAATGAGTAAGAAGGCCAGCTTCTAATATGAATTTAAAAATGCCACTAGCATCACAAAAATGTCCCATCTAAGAGGTTCAGACTGGAGTGGTTCTCTGATACACACAAGACTAGGATATTCAATCAGAAGACAGGAAGGAGAAACAGGAATAGTGAAAGACTTGGAGGAGAGAGAGAATATTTCTCGCTGTCCTTGTCAATCACCGTACAGACGGCGTAGTGAGTGATACATTGTTGCAATTGAAGTTATTGCAGCTCATCAAGCAGCAAACCCTTTGTAAGACATGGAAAAAGGGAATAACCAAAATTTTCCAGTTTTAGCAATAGTGTCACCTTCTATCAAATATACTTCATATAAGGTAAAAAGAAAATATAACTTTCAGTCTTAAATCCAATTGAAAACATTTGCTTGGTTGCTACTCGCTATTTCAAATACTTAACCAATATGCTTCTTAATTTCTCATGTGGTTTCTGCAAATAGAGTTCCTTATTAAAGTGTAAAAGAAAAAGTGATGTAACGATTGTTTTAAATGAATAAAGCTTTATAGTTGCAAAAGAATATTGAAGCTATATCTGTTTGAAACGCAATTTTCTAAAATGGCAAGTAATAGAAGTGGGAACATAGTTCGAACATTTAAACGTTTTCCCCGGGGGCCGATTAACGAAATTGCTTACGTTTTTCACCTAAATCTTTTCCTGAATAATTATTCTTAAATAAATTTTTTATATTTCCTCTTAAATTATATTTTATTATTTTATTTTACCCTAATGATGAATACGATGAAACATTTCATCTTGAACTACTGAAGAACAAATAAACATTTTGCATGACGTCCAAATTATATACGGTATATATCCATAATACTGACCAAGTAATTCTTTTTTTAAAGTAAGTCAGTACTGCTAATATATCCATGAATCGCAGATTAGATCGAAGGCATTCCTTTGGCACTCGTGTATCGAAATACGCAAAATATAATGGCATTAAACGTATGAAAGATTTATTTTGATGCACTTATAGAATTATAAATATTCAATTAAGACCAACATTTATTTCATGAAAACATTTTAACATGTCTTCTTTTTTGAAGAGCTAAATATAATGATTAGCAGTGTATATTCTTGAAACTAATATATTTTAAGGATTGGTCAATAAACTGTAATAATAATAATAATATCAATACTCCAGTATGACAAATGTATTTATTTCATGAACACATTTTAACCAGTCTTCTTTTTTTTGATGAGCTAAATATAATGATTAGCAATGTATATTCTTTAAACTAATGTATTTTACGGATTGGTCAATAAACTGTAATAATGAAACAGAAGAAGAAGAAGAAGAAGAAGAAGAAGAAGAGTCACTCCGAACGCTCCAGAAAATAGGCCAAACGAAGGCCCCCTTCACGACCCACTGGGGACATACATATATTCAAAACGAGGCGTCGCCATGGGTTCACCATTGTGAGTCCTTTTCACGAGCATGTACACGGGAGTTGGAGAAGCTCAAGTTTTCTCGTGTATACGTCGATCTGACTTATATGTGAGATATATTGACGTTACCTTCGTTAAGGCTACTTCCTCCTGGGACATCGAGGAAATCCGCCATACCTTTGAGGAGTGAAGTTCCCTGCATTTTTCGTTGGAACACAAAAACAACGGACGACTCCCAATCCTGGATGTCCAGGCTGAAATCTGTACGTTCATCGAAAATAAACTAACGAACCTTGAACTTTACCTCAACCGTGACAGCAAATTCCCCGCCAGATACAAGGCCTCCGCCACCATGTTCTTCGTGAAGAGGGATCTCTTGTTACTCCTCCTGGAAGGCCACCCATAAGGAATTGGATAGTATACCAGAGGTACTTGTGAACAACTGGTATCCCAATAGACAGGTCAATTAAGAGACCAAGAAAGCTCTTGACACCTGGTATGAGGAGGAACACCACGACACGACCAGCACAACAGAAATAAATATTTACTATCAAGGAATCATGCACTGCTATTATCATTATTATTACTTGCCAAGCTACAACCCTAGTTGGAAAAGCAGGATGCTATAAGCCCAGAGGCTCCAACAGGGAAAATAGCTCAGTGAGGAAAAGAAACGAGGGAAATATATTTCAAGAACAGTAACAATATTGAAATAAATATTTCCTATATAAACTATAAAAACTTTAACAAAACAAGAGGAAAAAAAGTACGACAGAATAGTGTTCCCGAGTGCACCCTCAAGCAAGAGAACTCTAACCCAAGACAGTGGAAGTCCATGGTACAGAGGCTATGGCACTACCCAAGACTAGAGAGCAATGGATTGATTTTGGAGTGTCCTTCTCCTTGAAGAGCTGCTTACCATACCCATACCAAGAGGAAAGTGGCCACTGAACGATTACAGTGCATTATGTAACCCCTTGGGTGAAGAAGAATTATTACCAACAAAACAAGACTTAAAACCCATAATGGACATTGTACGGAATAACGTCTTCTCCGTACAAGATACCATACAGATTATCTTCGTGATCTATTATCAAAACATTAAAACTAAGGTTTTGAATATGAAAAATAAACTATCCCCTCCCATGCAGGACAGTCTGAAGATGTGATCTACCAATACCAATGTCCCGTCCGAGGAAGCCCGGAAACTATGTCTGAAGTACCACTTTGAATAGAAAAGGTGTCAAACAATTAACACCTCTAAGTCAGCCATTATCTTCAATAAAGCTTGCATAATCATTATTATTATTATTATTATTATTATTATTATTTCAATAAAAAAACAATAAATAAAAAAAAATATTGCAGTAAAATCATATAAAACACATAATTCACAGTTATATAAAACTGAAGATATATTGCAAAATAAACTTTCGTATTTAACCTAAACAAAAACTACAATTCAACTGTCCCTGAGTTTTAGCATATAAAGTCAATGTTCTCCCGTTGGAACATTCCTTACAGAGTATTCATAGAATATCATTATTATGCATATGCAGAACAAGCAGAGGTTCTGGTATTAGTACCCAATTGCCTTTAGGAATATTTCCCTTTTTTTTTTTTTTTTTTTTTTTTTTGTAAAAGAATTGAACTATTGTCTTTCAACTTTTCTTTTATATCTGGAATTCACTTACCAGCTTGATTGCATTTATCGTCACGGAAGCATTTTATTTTTATTAACTTTAATCCATACTTTCTTTATCTGAGATTTCTGTATTTATAAAGAAAACACATTAATTTTCCTTTCCTTGCCTTGTAATCGTGAGAATAACCTGTGACTTGACGTCGCTGATGTGATCTATAAGAACCTAAAGTGGTAAAAGCGAGATCCATCTAATAAGTAAGGGCCCGGCCTCAACAGATGTTATTAACGGGGTCGCCATAAAAACTGCCAGCAAATGACATATATCAATGATTTGGTTGCATCCATGCATCACCCTCAATGGAAATCAGTCCCCAGCATGCTGATAGCAGATAGTTGGAATGACGGAAAGTCCGTATGGCGAGACGTAACCTAATATTTTTTTTTTTTTTTTTTTTTATTCGGAAATACAACAGCATACCTATCAATAGCAAATCCTTTACCTTTGTATGACGTCTAGATACTGATCATATTTCAAATATATATCGATATGAGGTTTTCCGTTCATTGTCTGGATTCAACGAGAGAAGTGCATATAAGTAGGTCATCTTGCCACACTAGTTGCAGCGAGAGAGAAAATGCCCGATAATGATTGTTAATTTATGTTTTGTAATATCTGCTTCCCAATATCAATCATTACATTAGTGTTTTTGTTAAGATAAGTTTTTAATAATAGTGTTTGAGATGGTCATAACCCCTTAAAATTTATCAAACTATTGTATTTCTTTTCATTTCATATGATGGTTTGTTTCTTATATGGAACCATTAGCATTTGAGCTATATACTAAGGCATCTGTTGTCTTGCACGTTCACTCACCAAGGAAATAAGTTTCAAATTCTTCTTGCAGAAGCTTAACTGTTTTAGGAAGTAGGAATTTGAAAGACCTTTCATATATTCCTATACCTGAAGTTTTCTTTGGAGAATTTCCATTGGTTGAGGCGAACATGTCCCAGATTCTTTCTTCTTTGGGAAACGCAGAAGCAGAGAGATCTTCAAGGTACGAGTTTCCTTAGCTAAAGTGCGAAGACATTTCTCTCATGTTTTATTCTGAGAGAAAACATGCAAAGTACAGTATATGATAACAATCAATTAACATTTAATAACAACAACAACAACAACAACAACAACAACAACAACAACAACAATAATAATAATAATAATAATAATAATAATAATAATAATAATAATAATAATAATGACAATAAAAAAACAATGGTTGTAATAAATAGAAATGATAAAAACAAAGGTTTACAACTAAATGAAACGGCAGATGACATTGTATGAGTAAAAGTGTTTAACTGTTTATGCTAAAACTTGTTGAAAAAATATTAAAAAAATGTGTTAATCAATAAGGAGATAATTTGGCGTTATTCCATGAATATAGTCTAAGAAGTTTTGTTGTTCACATTTACTCTTCGTTAATAATTTTTCGTCTTCTTTGTTTGGGGTTTTTCACACCTCGATGAGCATGTTCAATTCGATTGTCGTCTGGCTGCTCCTCCTTTCATAAATCTTCGAGTATTCCATGAAGTTCAACATAAGCTCTTCCAATGACATTTCCTACTTCCTATGTAAGACTTCTACTGTATTTTTGCATGCGTCGAATTGCTAATTGCGTGGAGTCATGTAACCACCAAATAATAAAAGGTAATGATGGCGGGGCACGGATGTTACCGCCATTGTGCTAACGCTTTCTTATTTGCCCAACAAAGACATCTATTGCGGACGCACCCTACTAATTAGCTAAAAAAAACTCTATGGGGTTTAGGTATTTCGGAAGGTTCACGTGTTACTATAAAAAATATCCAATAATTGGTCTAACATTATTCACCTAGTAATTTCCCATAGATCTATATTAAATCATATTGATCATTAGACTACCTACTGTATATTATTGTTCATACATATACTCGTATAGCTTGCTGCTTGTTCATTTACAAAATGCAAGTTAACGTTAGGCTGTGTATTTTTAGTATACATAATTTTCCAAATATAACTTACAGAATATGTGAAAGACAAGCATCCGAAATATGACCTGTTCCTAGGACTAAACTAGGAGGGGAGAGGGAAAGTGATGGATGTATATTGTTTTAGGATTGTTAACAGTCACATTTTCCTCATACTTTATTGAGTTATGGTCAGAAAGAGATGCTCTTATTTGTTCGTTATTTAATGGGATTTTTAATACTAGAGGTACAAGTTTGCACTTACATTAGTAAAATAAGGGCCTCTCGAAGTGGCCTTAGCATCTATTAGGCACTATTTAAATATATAATCTAGGACTTTGATAAAGTACACATTCTGCAAGTTATAATCATATATACATTCAATATACAACCTTACCTTAACTTTGCATCGATATATGGGAGGAAAAATGATAGTTTATGCTTGAAGGGCAATACATTCATCATAAACTCCTTGTGTTACATATGGCGACAGACTGCTACAATTGTTTTGAAGACTTGGGTTTGCGTTACCAGATTGTTAGATTCCAAATTCTCCTTAGAAAGGTGGAAATACAACATAATCATTAGCATAAATGAAAATAGAAAAACCATGAGCACATTTTTTTTAATGATAAATCTTGTTTTATTCATAGTGTAGCATATATATGTATCATCCCTAGTAAAAAAAACACACACCATAGTTCGAGAAGAGTGGTGGTGAAATCTGTTCATGTGGCAACTCTGACTTGCAATCTATAAGGAACCATTCTGTCATTCTTTTTACCCCATATATCACCTGTCTTTCTTATTTTATGTCCTGCCCATGTCCATTTGATTTTCGTACATGTTGTTAGAATATCCTCTACTTTAGTTTGCTTTCGTATCCATGTAGCTCTTTTTCTGCCTCTTAGTGTTATTCCCATCATTACTCTTTCCATAGTTTTTTGAATTATAACTAGCTTATTTTCTAGGGTATTAGTTAGGCTCCAAGTTTCTGATATACAAGTTAATACTAGTAGGACCATCTAATAGTTTTCGTTTTAGAGAAAGATGCATTTTATTTTCCATTATCTTTTGTTTACCAAAAGCTCTCCATCCCATGCTTATCCTTTTTCTAATTTTGGTGTGATATCCTGGGGAAACACTTTCTGTGTGCCCTAAGTACGTATAATCATTAACAATCTGTAGAGGTTTGTCCTTACCTTATTAGTTGTCTCTCTGTATTTTCATTGTTTTTCTCATATTCATTTTCAGTAATACATTTCAGCTTTTTCTATTCAAAAGTTTTTATCATCTTTTGCAATAACTTCCCTGATTCACTTAATACCGCTAAGTCATCTTCGAATCTTAGGATTTTAAGGTGTTTCCCATTCATAATAATTCCTATATTTTCCCAGTCTAAATTCTTAAAACGTTCTTCTAGGAACGTTTTATATAAGTGAAGAGAGATAGGGTGTCCTTCTCTAACTCCTTTAGTCAATTGGATTTTTCTCACAACTCGTACAGATATTTTCAAGAGTTGTAACATGTATCATTTAAACCTCGTCTTTGAGTGACTTTCATTACTGGTAAAGTTTTGACAGAATAAAAAGAGATCTCATTGTCTTTTGATGCCAAAGTTTTCTCATAGTCTTTAAATGCCAAAGGCCTTTTCATAGTTTCTAAATGCCAACAGCTTTCTGATAGTCTTTATATGCCATATATATTGGTTTGTCATACTCAGTATTTTTTCAATAGCTGGTTAATTACAAGGATCTGGTAAGTTTTCAATGTCCACTTCTGAAACCTGCATGCTCTCTTAGCTGATTGAAGTCTAGCTTTTTTTCCCGTTTTGCCTAATATGATCATTGTAAACATTTCATATACTTATAAGAATAAACTTATTAAGTGGTATTTTATTAGGTCTTTTGTATCTCTCTTTTAGTGAAATAAAATTATATTTTTTCTAAACTGAA
Source organism: Palaemon carinicauda (assembly GCF_036898095.1). Classification (NCBI taxonomy): domain Eukaryota; kingdom Metazoa; phylum Arthropoda; class Malacostraca; order Decapoda; family Palaemonidae; genus Palaemon; species Palaemon carinicauda. Next base: position 87,785,861 of record NC_090743.1, on the reverse strand, counting down.
GGTATAAAGCAGTCTTGCCAACATTTTGTGTAAGTTCAGCGAAATTTTCCACCATGAAATCTCCTCCATCTATTATCAAATCTTTTGTATGGCCATCTTCTGCTTTGCCTCTTTGCATGCCTATTAATGCTTTCTATCCTTCTACTGTTACTTTCGGTACCGGCTCACATGTTTCATTATTTCTATTGGTGAATACATTTCATATATCAGTATTGTATAGCATTGTATAAAAATCACTCCATCTCTATTGTGGAAATTATTTTTCCATTTCCATCCTTTAAAGCAAACATTTGTTGGCACCCCGTTCCAAGTCTTCTTTTCATCAATTTGTTGATTCTTCTTTTCTTTGGCCTTTTCTCAAATTTGGTCTGATTGTGTTAACGAATGTCATGCTTTTAGTTTTTTTATGATTTTTGCTAATTAAATTTCATCTTGCTTAGATTTTACCCTCATTTTCAATCTTTTCTTTTTTAGATTTTTGTGTTTTCGGTTAATTTTCCTTTATCTTGTTTACAAATTTTCCACCTAGCTCTTGCGCTGACTACAAAACAAATATGGTTAAATTACTATTCATTTCCTCTTCGTATCCTTCCATTTCGTCAAGTAGCTAGGAGGGCCTATTTTGCATTGCTAAACTAAACTCATCGTACTTGACTTTTTTTACAGCACTGTTTTTTTTCTTTCTTGAAATTACCTTTTATCTTTCTGGACAAATTTTACTTCTCACAATACTATGGTCACTTAACTTTAATTTGTTAAAGACTTACTTCTCTAAATAGATTAACTTTTTCACTGAGAATAAAGGGTGTTGATGATTTTTAGATATTTTTTTTTCAGCAAATTCTACAAAAATGTCTCATCTGTCATTTCTTGGGCCTACTCCAAATTTTCCTATAGCCGATTCTCCTTGCTTCTTGTGACCTACTTTACATAGAAATCACCCAAAGCAAATGCAAATTCTATCACTGATACTATAAGAATTTTCTACGCCACCTGCACGATTTTTATTAATAAGAAACCCCACTCCATTTCGTTTATTCCTTTCATGTCCTTTGAAGTGAAAGATATGACCCTCTTTCAAGTCTATAAAACCTTCCCCAGTTCTTCTAATTATGCTAAGTCATATTATATCCCAATTTATTTATTTCATCTCTTATATATATATATATATATATATATATATATATATATATATATATATATATATATATATATATATATATATATACATATACCTACATATATATACATATATATATATATATATATATATATATATATATATATATATATATATATATATATATATATATATATATATATATATATATATATATATATATATACTGTTGTCCTAATGGTAAGACATTTTAAAAGCATTGATATTTTATGACTATTGAAGTGTTATCAAATCTATGGAGTACTTTTCTGTTTGTAAGGTTTATTCTTCACATCTTATCACCATAGTTTAAAACCAACGACAAATAACATACTCATCAATTAAAACATTAGATAATTGTCATTTGTAAATTAGAAATTAGAGGAAACTCAAAATATAAAAGCCGTTAAGAATTCAAAGTGAAAATTTGAACTGAAAAACAAATGATAGATACAAATAGTAAGTAACACATGGTAAGATTAGAAAACTGATAGCCCTAACTTGATCGATATTGGAATGATCTTATAGCAAAGAACTAGATCGTTAGCATGCTTTTGGTAAATTCATCGAGTAGGTCTACTAGTATTTTATGATGGTCTATGTTTACAAATTGTAATTGGTCACTTAAAATCGTCCAAAAATAATTTTGTTGTTGCTACAATCTGCTGTCAGATGCCAGGAAATTGCATTTAAGTGTGTTTCCTCGTAAAACCTTTTTCTGGGGGAACCCCCCCCCCCCCAGACCAAACCCAACTGTCGGTCCCATTTCAAACTTTAGCCCCCCCTTCTCCCTTCCCTACATGAAAAGACGCTCCTGTGCCCCTGACTATAGGCTATGTATCATACGGTTCATAGAAACACCCTAAGTAGCTCTTGTACGCATTTTTCTTCAAAATGACTATGCAAACTTGGATACAACAAATCTAACTTACACCTAATATTCCTCCCCCATCAAAAAAGAAAAAAAAAAGAAGGAAATAAAGGTGTCACACCTCTTGTGCTGTGGGAAAAAAAAACGGTGTCACACCTCTTGTGCTGTGCAGTGCTGTTCTATGAGACAATAAGAAAAAACTTTGATTCATAAAAAATTATGCTATTTGCATTTGCTTTTTTTTTCTTTTTGCTTTAAGTTATGCTTAAATGTTTGAACTAATCTTTCAGCCTCTCCATTCGTGGAAGGATCATGCGTTACTGAGAATGTATGGTTAATAACATTCACATTACAAAACTCATTAAAGTCTTATTAGGTAAACTTTGGACCATTATCAGTTACAATTCTTTCTGGAATACCATGTGTAGAAAAAATTTTCATTAAATCTTTTTCAGTTGCGTAAGAAGTTGTTGTCTTTATTGGGATTACTTCTAGCCACTTACTGTAAGCACCTACAACTATAAAAAAAAAAAATATAACCTAAGAAAGATCCTGCAAAACCTATGTGCACTCGTTACCATGGATACCTGAGTAACTCCCATGGGTGCATTCTAGCAAATTGAGGATTGTTCTGTTGCGTAATACAATTCATACAATTTCTGACAAATAATTCTATATCTCTAATTCAATATCTCTACACCACACAAATGTCGTCGCAATAGACTTTGATCAGACAATACCTTGGTGACCAGCATGTATTTCAGAGAGAACCTTATTCCTCAGTGAACTAAGAATAATTACTCTTGACCCTTTCATTATACAACCTTGTGCTATGCTCAATTCACTCTATATATTTTCATAGGCTTTACAATTTTCCTCATTTCCACATAAGTCCCTACCTTTCATTAACCTCTCTAAAACCTTACTAAGTATTGGGTCTTTCTTGATATTGTGTGCAATATCTGTGGATGTAATGGGTACATCATATACTGAAACTAGTAATATATGTCATCATATTTTTCTGCTGCTTTGTCTACTGGAACTCTAGATAAAGCATCTGCATTACCAATCTCTGATTAAGGACGATATTTTGAATCATAATGATATGAGGCTAACGTAATTGCCCTACGTTGTAGTCTTGCAGCTACTAAAGTCGGTAAACTTGCTCTTGGACCAAATATTGCTAATAGAGGTTTAAGATCTGTAACAAGTGTGAACTTCTTCCTTCCATAAAGATATATATGAAATTTCTTAACTCCATACACTAATGATGAACCTCCTTTTTCTGTTTGAAAGTAATTCCTTTTTGTCTTGTTCAAAACTCTAGAAGCAAAAGCGATTGGCTTTTCAGTTCCACCTGGCATTACATGAGATAATACTACACTTAAACTTATGTTCGGTGCATCACAAACGAATTTAACTGTTAAATCCATTTGAAAATGTACTAGAAATGTAGGTAATGGTATTTCCTTCTTGATTCTTTCAGAATATTCCTGACAATCATTTGTCCAATTTCACTCTACACCCTCATTCAACAAATTAGACAAGGGATGTGCGATTATAGATATTTTCTGAATTAAATTTCCATAAAATGTTACTTAACCTAAAAATGACTGTAATTCTTTAAAATTTACTGGTACCTTTGTTGATTTCACTGCTTTAATTTTCTCCTTTTCTTGTGAATACATTTACTATTAATTACAAAACCTAAGAATTCCACTGAATCAATTTCTTAAATACATTTGTTCTTATTTACTCTAATATTGTGTTCCTTCAACTTGTTCAGAACTGCCCATAATCTTTCTCCATGTTCTCTTTTATCTTTACCAGAGATTAAAATATCATCTATACAAATGAATATCCCTTGCATTCCTGGAAACATCTTATCCAAAGTTTGCTGCCATATAGTTGGACTACTTGCTACTCCATAAGGCAATCTCTTTGGCCTCTACAACCCTAAAGATGTATTTACTGTGAATTTTCAGCCATGGGAAGCTGTTGAGATGTTGTCTACGATCTAACAAAAAATACATTATATCCTGACATTGTTCCTGACATAGTTGCAAACATGTCTTTCGGATTTGGTAATAGATGTTGAGCTAGTCTGAGTATGTAACTTTTTCCCACGAACCTTTACTTTCTAACTTTTTTATTTCTGTCTCAACTGCACTTTTCATTGTATATGGTACTCGTCCTGGAGTAAAAAAAATAAAGGAGTACTATCTGATTTAAAAACTAGAATTGCTTTTGCTTTCTTTACTGTACTAACTTTATCTTCAAATACGTCTTGAAACTCTGATAGAATATTATCCACAGACACTTTATTCTTTTGTTCATCTTCTGTATCTGTAACCTTTAAAATACTAGGCCAATATAATTTCATATACTGTGACCAATCAAACCCCGTAAAATTGTCCTTTACCTCCAACTACTGTTAATGGCATTCTATCTAACTTCTAATCTCTATACTGTACTGCTATGTTCAAAGCACCTATTACCTGAATATCAAAACCCTTATAACCTTTCAAAACTCTATTTGTACCTCCTTATAACAAATTAGGAATGGTTTTAGCTGTTTTTTTCTAGACATAATTGATACATCACCCGCTGTGTCAACTTACATTACAATTGGTTTACCATTTATGATAACTTCCACCAATATATATTTCTTTGCACCTTTGTTGACAGAATTAATGCGGAACGCAAAACTAGTTTCTGACCTATCCTGATTATCATGAAAATTTTCCACATTATTCTCTTGGCCTATAGTATCAACTGCTGCATTTATTTTCTTTGCGTATTGCTTAGTGAATCTACAAACATTTGAAAAATGGTGCATCTTTCTACAATGCTGGCATGTCTGTCCCATAACAGGTCATTTCTTTGCTTCTTATGTAAGATGATCAGTTTTACAACACCTATAGCATGTGGGTTATTCCTGTTGTTTCTACGTATAGGTTTGATTCTGATATTCGTGAACATTAGAGTTTGGCAATTTATTATGACTAGGTTTTGACGTAATCTTTCTCTAGTTCTCAATTTCTTTCAACTTTGAGCCTATCTTACTAATTCTAGAATTTTCCATTCTTGTGCTTGTAGAATTACCTATTATGTTACTTTGCCTATTTGATGTTTCTAAAGCTCTGCCTTTATTCAATACATTCTCTAGTGTTAAATCTTTATCTTGTAGTAAATTTTTTCTTAGCCCTTGTGATGTGCAATTGGCAATAACTTGATCTATGATAATATTTTCTAACTCTATAAATTCACATGAAACAGTTAAGTTCTTAAGTCCAGTCACAAATGCATCTAGGCTTTCATGATCTTTCTGATATGCATGTGCTGTAAATTGATACCTTTCGAAAAAATTATTGACCCGAGGGTCAAAATATGTATTAAGAGCCTTAATCGCAGCTTTACTGGTATCATCGGTAGGTTGTAATGTCTTAAACACTTGCCAAACCTCTCTTCTGGCTGTTTTCAGTAATAACGCCTTCTTTTGTGCATCTTTCATACTACCGCATGCTTATTAATATATCTTAAACTCCTCACACCAGTGTTGCCTTTGTGTTCCAATAGGATTGGGTTTTGCAACAATGCTGGATTTCTCAGGCTCCTCAATGTCCAGGGACATTTTGATGTGAATGAAATCTACAAAATTAACTTGTAACAACTTTCTAAACAAAGTCAATTCTAGCCTAATTCCTATTTTAATTGCACCTTTGGTGTGTTTATGCAACTAACTTTAGTAGTTCTACAATTTTTGTTTTTATATAAATTATCATTGGCTTATGGTAAATATTTACCACATAATGCCTACTGGTAACAAATTTCCATCCCACCTTACTTGGTTTTAACAAACAATAATAATGAATGAAGTTTAATTTTTTCTTGACATCCTAGGCTCTTCTGCTGCTGCATCTCTGAATGGGTTTCGTCTCGTCTGTCACCAAATATTAGACATGGTGTTTGTCATCAATGTTAATTACTACCAACCCTCAAATATACCTGTAATATTAGTAGTTCATACATTACTGTAGTTTTATATCTTGTCTGATCTCGCCGAATCTTCCTTGGTAGGGTTAAATGAGAGTATGTATTGGTAAAATAAATTTAATGCTTAAAGGCTTACAACTCTGATGATCTCTAACAGACTTGTGACTCTCAAGTAAGAATATGTGAACAAAACTCGTACACAAACATAAAAAGATAACTATTAAAAAGACTGGATTCTACTGTAATACAAAAGTAAGAAGAATCACTCTCTAACATTGAGACAATTCATAAATGATAAAATTCTTCATAACATACGCTACTACATTTATAAACTATGCTGAAACATGTTTTATTAATGCAATACAGTGCAACATTACTCTTAATACCTGTAGCGCATATAGTATTACAGTACAAAATACATAACAAATAAACACGCATATATATATATATATATATATATATATATATATATATATATATATATATATATATATATATATATATATATATATATATATATATATATATATATATATATATATATACCATGATGAGAAGTATATCTAACCATGCTAGGCGGTACATAAACTGTGCTAGGAGATGTATCTAACTGTGCTAGGGTGTTTATCTAACCATGCTAGGCAGCATATCTAACCATGCTAGTAGGGATACCTAACCGTGCAAGGCAGTATATGTAATGGTGCTTGTTTGCCAACGGTTATAAAAGCGGATGAGTAGCTTGCTGGAGTATTGAGAACTTTTGGCTTGGAGGATATGCCTCCATAAATTTTATGAAGTCACTGGCAGCAGGGTGACGGATTGTGTTTAAGGCAATCGACCTGATGTCTTTTCCCTTTTTACTCCTGATGCCAGGAAAATGATCTTACTGGAATTAGTATGGACCAGCAGGGGTCACTAGCCTTAGTAAGATAGGCACTGTGCATCAAAAGGAACTGGCTATCGTTTGATGAATTTACCAATGAGTCCTCTATTGATTTAGTCAGTTAATAGAAAACGAAAATGAAAGAATGGCCCCCATTCCCAGGCGTAGCGTTGTCCTAAGAATCTCCTGGTTTATAAATACAAAAGTAAAATTTTAAATTGGTGATTGGAATGTTAGAACCATAAATCATATTGGCAAGTTACAGCAAGTGAAGAAGGAATTTATGAAGTATAGTTTGGATATCTGGGTCCGAAAACACGTTGTAAGGGGATTGGTAAAGAAATCCGAGAACAAGGCAACATATATCTCTACTCATGGAGAACTTAAGGAGTTGGAAGAGAAGGGGTAGGAATGGTGATGACATCAAGAGCAGAAAAGGCATTTACAGGATGGAAATCCGTAAATAGTAGACCGTTAATTGCCAAATCTGAATCAAAGTTGTGCAATATGAGTATTATAATTTGCTATGCACCAACAAATCCTTCCCCTGAAGAAAGGAAAGCTCCCAGAGATAGATATGAAAATTGTGATAGGTGATTTCAATGTTGAAGTTGAAAGGAATAATCAAGCTATAGAGACTGTGATGGGTGTTGAGGGTCTTGGTAAAGTTGCAAATGAAAATGGGGTCACACTATAGGTTTTTGGTCCAACCAAAAAAAATTTTATTGGAGGTATTCTTTTCCAGCACAAGGACATCAACAAATACGCAAGGACTTCACCATGTGACAATTACAAAAATCAAATAGATCGCATAGCCATTAACAGAGACAAAAGGAGGACTCTGAGAAATGTAAGAATCTATAGCGGTCCAGATATTGGTAGTAATCACCAGCTCTTTATTGCCACGCTAATATTAATACTGAAAGCACCCAACAGAAATGTAGATAGATGACCTAGGTTTAATATAACTAAGCTTCTAGACAAAGAGCACAGAGAAACCTTTGCAATTGAATATAGGAATCAATTTGAGTCTTAGACACTTTAAGAGACAAAGAGCAGACAATTAGTGGAGAATGATGTGTAATTAAGAACATATATCAATCAGTTAGTATGAACGTTTTGAGATATGAAGTTACAAGGAGAAAACCATGAATATCAAATGAGACTTGGGATACTATAAAAAGGAGACAATGACAAAAATTGATTCTCGAATGTTTCTGAGGAAGTATTTAAAATTACAAGTTAAAGCATGCTAAGTATTCCAGTATTGACAGTGAAGTCAAAAGAAAAGCAAGGAATAACTGTGAGAGATTACTCAGGCAGGAAAGCAGATGAAGCTGACAAAGCTATGAATTCAGGGAGTGGCTATGGTGTAAGAATTGCTCACAGAATTTTTAAGAAATCTCTATTAGGTCAAAGAAGAAGAAGCATATACCAATCAAAAAAATATGGATCTGTTATAACAATCTGTTACAACAACAAAAGACGAAGAAAGGGAATGTTATATGGAACAGTTTAGTGAGATTATGAATAGGAGATATGAACGGGACTAATTTGATTGATTACACCTGAAGCTGAAGAAGTCTTTGATATGCCCATGAAAGAATTCCGTGTGTTTGAAGTCAAAGCTATCATTAAAAAAACGCAAGAGATGGACAGCCCCTGGATACAATTGAATAATTTCCATGTTAATATTGGCCAAAAATGAATTAACTTCCAGAGTACTTAAAAGATTATTTTGTAGAATATGGTGTGAAGAGGGGAAAACCTGATGAATGTAAGCAAGGGGTGTTGTCAAAAAGAGGAGATCTGAATGATTTCAATAATTACAGAAGCATCACACTTACGTCAGTTGTACTGAAAATATATAGTATGCTCTTTCTAAAGACACCACAAAGAAAGATTGATGAAAAGTTGAGAGATGAACAAGCAGAAATTAGAAAATGTGGAAGTTGTACTGACAAAAATCTCTATTTTAAGATATGTGGTACAACAATGTGTAGTATCTAAAAATCTACTTTTGATGGTATTTGCAGACTATGAAAGAGTCTTTGAATGTGCGCACTGGTCAATTTCTGGATAGTCCTGTAATATTATTGAGTTCCTCTTGAATATTTAAATTTGATTAAGTCTGTTGATGAGCAGAGCAATAGCAAAGTTAGTGTTAGTGGAGTCCTATCAAATGAATTTCCAGTTAACAGTGGAGTACTACAAGAAAATGTGTTGTTACCTATGTTGTTTATCCTCCTCAGGTATTTTGTAATGCATAAAACAGTTGGGGATGGTGGAGAAGGATTGGACTGGATTGGTAACAGGAAATTCACTGACCTAGAGAATGCTGATGATGTTGTCCTTATCCGCAGAACACAGCACGACTTGCAAAGCTTGCGTATCAGAATGCATGAAATATCAAATGAGATTGGTCTCAAGATAAATCGAAGAAACACAGAGACAATGAGAACGGAATAAGTAAAGGAAGATGAAATATCATTGGAATGAGAAAAGATTAATACAATTAAATCATTTGAATATTTAGGAACTATGATCTCCAATACAGGATCTTTAAAATGGGGGTTTAATGAAAGATTAAAAAAGGCTAATTAGACAATGGCTAGGTTAAGTAAAATTTGGAAATAGAATCGCATGAAATTACATATTGAAAATAAGGCTAAATATCAGTTTAGTAAGTCCGGTATATCTATATGGGCATGAATCGTAGTATGGCAATGAAACAATCGCCAACAGATTTTGTAGATTTTAGAACAAAGCCCTTAGAAGAATGTTAGGTGTTAAATGATAAGACAGGATTAGAAATGAAACTATAAAAGAGATTACTCTAGTGCCATATGTGGATGATATCATGGTGAGGGGCAGATGGAGAGTGTTTGGGTAAGGTCCTCTCAATCCCAAAGAGAGATTACTTCTCCAACCTTTCTACTGGGCTCCACAAGGCACAAAAAGAGTTGGAAGACCCAAACCTACATGGCTGAGGACTATGAAGCAGGAAGTAGGATATGATGAATGGAGAAGTATTGATTTAAAATCTCAAGTTAGAGACGACTCGCAAAATCTTTATCTACACATACATATATATATATATATATATATATATATATATATATATATATATATATATATATATATATATATATATATATATATATATATATATATAATTTAAAGGCTTTCATAAAGACGACTGGCAAAATATAACCAAGGCCCTTTGTAACAATAGGCGTAGAAGATGATGATGATGATTATGATATATATAAATATATATATATATATATATATATATATATATATATATATACATATATATATATATATATATATATATATATATATATATATATATATATATATATATATATATATATATATATATGCGTAAAATACCATGGAAACGTGATGCTCTGTCCCTCCCCACCCCCCAAAAAAACATAGGGAAAATGAAAATAGAACATATAAGATTAAGTCTTGACTAGTTTCTTGTTACTTCTTCAGAGGACTTTACTTTTTATATAGCACATCGAACGTATGTACATACACAGAGATATTTATAGAACAACACAGCACATCCAAACTACAGTAGCTGCCTGGCCTTAATCTCAGGTGTTTCTGGGAGGACTTTCCTCCTCATTAGGCACGTGCGAGGAAAATATATTTCAGAGGACTGGTAAATTTGTATAGGCTTCCAATACAATTTATTTATATTAATGGGGAGTAGCCTTACCTTCACAAACACATAAGCAAAATCATATGTATATATACATTAATACACACACTTATATATATACACATATACATATACTGTGTATATATATATATATATATATATATATATATATATATATATGTATATATATATATATATATATATATATATATATATATATATATATATATATATGTGTGTGTGTGTGTGTGTAATATATATATATATATATATATATATATATATATATATATATATACATATATATATATATATATATATATATATATATATATATATATATATATATATATATATATATATATATTTATAGATATATATATATATATATATATATATATATATATATATATATATATATATATATTTGTGTATATATATATATATATATATATATATATATAAACATAAGCATACTAATACACATACAAGTATGCATATACATATACAAACCTGCACGTATGCCAATGTATATACATAGATACATATCATATACATTCTTGTCCACATGATTAACATTCATATACCCTTATGCAAGTATAACCCCATCAACATGAACATATAATTAAATACATATAAATACTTATATATAAAAATATATAGTGGCAAAACAATTAGGTATGTTTTATGTTATAATTGAAGTGGCTATCCTGGAGGTGTATCGGCTTCTCCATGTGTTCGATCTACCGGAATCCAGACATGGATGATTCTATCTTCGATTGTCTTCTTATCATTATGGCTAAGGTACAAGAAGATGATAGAAAGGCTTCTTTTGTCTTTGTTGGTGATTTTAATGCTCACCATAGGGAGTGGTTAAGTTCTATCTCTCCTACCGATCGCCATGGCTTATTATTACTATTATTATTACTATCCAAGCTACAACCCTAGTTGGAAAAGCAAGATGCTATAAGCCCAGGGGCTCCAACAGGGAAAAATAGCCCAGTGAGGAAAGGAAATAAGGAAATAAATAAATGAAGAGAACAAATTAACAATAAATCATTCTAAAATAAGAAAAAATGTCAAAACAGACATGTCATATAATAAACTATCAACAACATCAAAAACAAATATGTCATAAATAAACTATAAAAAGACTATGTCCGCCTGGTCAACAAAAAAGCATTTGCTCCAACTTTGAACTTTTGAAGTTCTACTGATTCAACCACCCGATAAGGAAGATCATTCCACAACTTGGTCACAGCTGGAATAAAACTTCTAGAGTACTGCGTAGTATTGAGCCTCGTGATGGAGAAGGCCTGGCTATTAGAATTAACTGCCTGCCTAGTATTACGAACAGGATAGAATTGTCCAGGGAGATCTGAATGTAAAGGATGGTCAGTGTTGTGAAAAATCTTATGCAACATGCATAATGAACTAATTGAACGACGGTGCCAGAGATTAATATCTAGATCAGGAATAAGAAATTTAATAGACCGTAAGTTTCTCCAACAAATTAAGATGAGAATCAGCAGCTGAAGACCAGACAGGAGAACAATACTCAAAACACGGTAGAATGAAAGAATTAAAACACTTCTTCAGAATAGATTGATCACCGAAAATCTTGAAAGACTTTCTCAATAAGCCTATTTTTTGTGAAATTGAAGAAGACACAGACCTTATATGTTTCTCAAAAGTAAATTTACTGTCGAGAATCACACCTAAAATTTTGAAAGAGTCATACATATTTAAAGAAACATTATCAATACTGAGATCCGGATGTTGAGGAACCACCGTCCTTGACCTACTTACAATCATACTTTGAGTTTTGTTAGGATTCAACTTCATACCCCATAATTTGCACCATGCACTAATTCTAGCTAAATCTCTATTAAGGGATTCACCAACCCTAGATCTACATTCAGGGGATGGAATTGATGCAAAGAGAGTAGCATCATCTGCATATGCAACAAGCTTGTTTTCTAGGCCAAACCACATGTCATGTGTATATAGTATAAAAAGTAATGGGCCAAGAACACTACCCTGTGGAACACCGGATATCACATTCCTATAATCACTATGGTGCCCATCAACAACAACTCTTTGAGATCTATTACTTAAAAAATAAATAATAATGCTAAGAAACGACCCACCCACTCCCAACTGTTTCAGTTTGAAAACAAGGGCCTCATGATTAACACGGTCAAAGGCAGCACTAAAATCAAGGCCAATCATACGAACTTCCCGACCACAATCAAGGGATTTCTGTACAGCATTGGAGATTGTAAGAAGAGCTTTAGACTTTGCCTCTGAATCATGCTGTGAGCAAATCATAAATGAAGCTACTCACAGGTCTGGTAATTGCTTGGACCTCGTATACACTGACTCCCCTGGCGTTATAACTAGTAAGGTTGGTTCTCCAGTCGGGACTTCTGGTCATGCCTTGGTTTCATTATTAGTGAAGACTGAGCAGCCTGTCCCTGATATATTATATTCCTGTAAAATTTATATGAAATCCCAAGCAGACTGGAATGGGATTTTGCATGATCTTTTGTGCTTGAATTGGTCACAATTATATAATAGTGTAGATCCTGTTGTCCCTTTGAATGAGAATCTAGTCAACATAATTGACAGGCGTATCCCTTCTCGTGTGCTAAGGTACCGAATGAAGGATGAACCGTGGTTCAATGATGATTGTAGACGTGCTTATTTGGAGAAGCAGGAGGCCTATCAACTTTGGAAGGGTAACAGATCAGATTTGACCTGGAACAACTATACTCAGCTTCGAGCTTTTGCTCAGAGAGTTTATGCCTCAACTGAAAAGGAGTACAATTTAATCATAAAAGAAACCCTCTCTGGAACAACTCAGGAACATAAATGGTGGTCTACCCTTAAATCTGCACTCTTTGGTGTAGATGCAACAGTTCCTCCTTTACTTAAACCAGATGGCTCAGTCACTCACTGTCCAAAGGAAAAGGCAACTCTTTTGGCTGATGTTTTTGACAGTAAACAGAGTAATGAAAAACTTAAACTTCCTCATTCCTGTTTTCCTGAGGCTAAACTAACTAGTTTAGCTTTTCGATCTCGTGAGATTAAAGCTCTATTGATGGACCTTGATGCTTATGGAGGTGTAGACCCAAATGGTATTTTTCCTTTGTTTTTTATAAAGACAGCAGATTTCTGTTATTTTGTGCAAGTTAGCAAGAAGAGGAGCTTTTAGCATTTGTTGGAGAATTGGTAGTGTTACTCCTCTATGTAAATGTGTTTGTGGTAGCTCAAGTCCCAATGATTACCGCCCAATTTCCATAACTCCCATATTATCTAAAGTTTTTGAACGTCTTCTGGCAAAACGCCTTAATAGGTTTGCTGAAGGTAATCATCTATTCCCTAGTTTGCAATTTCGTTTTCGTAAAGGCCTTGGAGCATGTGATGCCCTCCTTACAATCTCCAATGCAGTACAGAAATCCCTTGATTGTGGTCGGGAAGTTCGTATGATTGGCCTTTATTTTAGTGCTGCCTTTGACCGTGTTAATCATGAGGCACTTGTTTTCAAACTGAAACAGTGGGAGTGGGTGGGTCGTTTCTTAGCATTATTATTGATTTTTTAAGTAGTAGATCTCAAAGAGTTGTTGATGGGCACCATAGTGAGTATAGGAATGTGATATCCGGTGTTCCACAGGGTAGTGTTCTTGGCCCATTACTTTTCATACTATATACACATGACATGTGGTTTGGCTTAGAAAATAAGCTTGTTGCATATGCAGATGATGCTACTCTCTTTGCATCAATTCCATCCCCTGAATGTAGATCTGGGGTTGGTGAATCCCTTAATAGAGATTTAGCTAAAATTAGTGCATGGTGCAAATTATGGGGTATGAAGTTGAATCCTAACAAAACTCAAAGTATGAATGTAAGTAAGTCAAGGACGGTGGCTCATCAACATCTGGATCTCAGTATTGATAATGTTTCTTTAAATTTGTATGACTCTTTAAAAATTTTAGGTGTGATTCTCGACAGCAAAATTACTTTTGAGAAACATATAAGGTCTGTGTCTTCTTCAATTGCACAAAAAATTGGCTTATTGAGAAAGTCTTAAGATATTCGGTGATCAATCTATTCTGAAGAAGTGTTTTAATTTTTTTATTCTACCTTGTTTTGAGTATTGTTCTCCTGTCTGGTCTTCAGCTGCTGATTCTCATCTTAATTTGTTGGAAAGAAACTTACGGTCTATTAAATTTCTTATTCGTGATCTAGATATTAATCTCTGGCACCGTCGTTCAATTAGGTCATTATGCAAGTTGCATAAGATTTTTCATAACTCTGACCATCCTTTACATTCAGATCTCCCTGGACAGTTCTATCCTGTTCGTAATACTAGGCAGGCAGTTAATTCTAATAGCCAGGCCTTCTCCATCATAAGACTCAATACTACGCAGTACTCTAGAAGTTTTATTCCAGCTGTTACCAAGTTGTGGAATGATCTTCCTAATCGGGTTGCTGAATCAGTAGAACTTCTAAAGTTCAAAGTTGGAGCAAATGCTTTTTTGTTGACCAGGCGGACATGAGTCTTTTTATAGTTTATATATGACATATTTGTTTTTAACGTTGTTAATAGTTTATATATGACATATCTGTTTTGACGTTGTTACTTTTTTAGAATGATTTATTGTTAATTGGTTCTCTTCAGTTATTTATTTCCTTATTTCCTTTCCTCATTGGGCTATTTTTCCCTATTGGAGCCCCTGGGCTTATAGCATCTTGCTTTTCCAATTAGGGTTGTAGCTTGGATAGTAATAATAATAATAATGATAATAATAATAATAATAATACATGTGACTGCTAGCTTGGTTTAAGTATTAATTTCACAGTTACATTTATTATATCAGTATCATTCAGCTCTACTATACACTAGGCGGTTAATTTAGTTTTTTAGTTTTTTATAAAGCTTGCAAATCTTTTTGTATATAAATGCAGCTTATTATTAATCTCACAAACATATATCTAATTTGGTGACTTCTTGGAACAACATTATTTTTTTTTACCAAGCATTTGACACTGAACGCTGATAGTATGTTCCCATTAGAGAAAGTATTAACTATACTTTTCTTACTTTTCAATAATATACATTCATAAATTAACGTGCAATAAATTGATAACACAAAAAATATACCATTAATTCATTCCAGCTTAATTTACGGATGTATATTAATGAATAGTGAGAAATGTTTAGTTTATGCATTCTCTCGTGTAAAGAAACTATTAGCATTTAGTGTCAAATGCTTGGCGTAGAAATAATGTTGTTCCAGGACGTCACCAAATTAGATATAGTTTGTGAAAGTATTTTGTATATATATATATATTATATATATATGTATAAACAACATATATATATATATATATATATTATATATATATACATATATATATGTATATAATTATACATATATATATATATATATATTATATACATACATATTTATGTATATGTATATATATACATATATATATATATATATATAAATATAAATATATATATATAATATATGTGTGTGTGTGTGTGTGTGTATTTATATCTCTCTCTCTCTCTCCCTCTCTCTCTCTCTCTCTCTATATATATATATATACACATATGTATATATATATATATATACAGTATATATAAGTGTATATATATATATATATATATACATATATATACACTTTATATATATATATATATATGTATATTAAATATATATATATGTATTTATTATATATATATATATATGCACACACACACACACACACATATATATATATATATATATGCACACACACACACATCTATATATATATATATATATACTGTATATATATATAATATATATATATTTATATATATATATATATATATATATACATATATATATGAGTGTGTTTGTGTGATGCTCTTTTAAAAGTCAAATTTTTAGACGTTACAAAACCTCCACAGTAGATCTCTGTTAATGAGGGTGGAAGGTTAAATAATAGACTATATTTACTTGAAATGTAAATAAAAAAATGCCTAATATGAATTGAAGTCTACGCTGAATTGAATAGTATTATGTAAAAACTTAAGGACAGAATCAAACTAGCATTACATAAATATATGAATAGAAAAATATACCTTAATAAGAATTAATGTTTTTTTTTTTTTTTTGTTTTTTTTTTTTTTTTTATAAAAGTAAAGTAGGAATGTAATCATTCAGAAGAGATAAGCTTGAATAAAAGGCATTCTGATGAAACACTAATATGAACTACAATCTTCCAGACGATTTACTCATTAAAAGAACCTCACCAGTGAGATATGAATACATTAGTGGCGGAGCCTTATCATTAGGAGGGGAAAAGTCTATTATATTCATAGTTACTACCTCCGCCAAGGAGGTTAGTTTTTCGGGCTTATTGTGTACTGTGTTTGCATATTAGTCTGTAAGTCTGTCTTCACATTGCTAGGTTAAGAGGAAAGTATTATATATCACGAGTGAGAGTAGTTGAACTATTTCCAAAAGAAATATAAGCAAATTCTCTTACTCTTGATTAAAATGATCCCAGCTCACGAAACTCAAGTACTTTATATAGTTTTTTTTTTTTTCCTTCAAACATGCAGGGAAAGTCTGACTACGTTGCATTCATGATATTTGTTGTTTTCGGATCGCAAAAATGTGTACATATAAGCAGATTAACGCGGGTCATGCTATACATTCTCTGGAAATTTGTTTTCAGTTGTTAATATGGAATTGGCGTTAACGCCATATCCTTTTACAAAAACTTATTGAAAGCAGTGTCTCTATATACAATATCTCAAATGGCTATATTTACACCGGAAGTTTTAATTTTCTCGATAATGACACATTTACCTATGGCTACATTATTAAATATGAACTTAATTTACGGGTGTAATTAAAATCTATTTTTTTTCTTTCTTTAATATTACTTTAATCAGAGTTTAGGGTAAACGAGGATATTATTTCGCAGTTCTTAATTTATATTGTTTCGTTTACTTTTCATCTGTTATTTAACTGTTATATCGGTTGTCCCATTCAGTAGGTCACCAAATTATTTCCTGACCCTAACTCACGTGCCAATTCAGAATAGAGATATTGGAATATATAATAATCTAGTTAATTATATATTTTCAACACGGCACAGCACAAAACGTAAATTAATTATATGAAAGAAAGAGATTGCTCGGGTTACGGTTAGAGTTCTCTTGCATGAGGGTTCACTCAAGTAAACTATTGTATGTTTCCTTATTTTTTACTCTCACTGCGCTATTTTCCCTCTTGAAGCCCTTAGAGTCATAGAATCTTCCTTTTCGAACTAGGGTTGTAGCTGAGCTAATAATATTAATAACAATAATAATAAAAGTAATAATAATAATAATAATAATAATGATAATAATAATAATAACAACAACTAGCGGAACCCGTGTAATACGAAATGATATTTTCAATACTAATTATCTTGTTCCTAACCAATACATGTTTGAATAAAATGTGATAAAATTTGACTTGTATATATATTTTAGAAAATTAGCAATACATGAAACAATTTACATAACTTCTTTATATACAATAATTCTTGTGAAGGTAGTTCCTCTTCTCTGGCCATGAGTAGAATTATTCTGAGGACAAATTTTCACTCTTACACTGTTCATAAACCTTGCTCTTGGGAAGGCTACGTAAAGTTGTCCATGAGTAAAGCAAGGTTGTGGTAGGTGGATCCCAACCTTATCGGAAGTCTGTCCTTGAGCTTTATTAATGGTCATTGAATATGATAGGCGGACGGGAAATTGAGTAATGTCTAGGAAGATCTGAAGCAAAGGGTGATCAGAATTATGAGAAATCTTTTACAATAAGAACGGATTAGTCGTTAAACGAAAAGGCCCAAGATTAATTTTATAATCTAAGTTATGGAAATTGATAGAACTGAATTTTTTGTCTAATATTTGAAAAAAGGAGTCAGGTGCTAAACACAAAATTAGGAAAACTATATAAGATGTGCTATGGTTAAGTAATCAAAGTCTAATGTGAATTTGTAAGAGTATACTATGAAATTATTTCCGTTTTCTTTAAAGCGTGACACACGAGTATACCATGAAGCTACTTCCATTTTCTTTAAACAATATATAGTTATTAATAATAATAATATGTTGTGCCATGGCAGAGTGTGTTAGGTAGTCGGTGGACTGGATAACCAACATTGGGTCTGATCAGTCGTTAGATGGGTGAACGTTCTCCTCGGCGTTGATCCCTTAGGGAAGGATCTTTACCATAATTTCCTCAGTCTACTCAGCTGTGAATGAGGAGCAATGATGAAAAATAAACGACAGCAACGTCCAGCAGTCAGGTATTTAACCCAATTGAAGGGGAAGACAGTCAGGTACTTGGAGGTCGTCATCCAGCAACTGACCACCACAATGACAGAAACCAACAGCCAGAGACTGGAGCTACAGAGGAAGAAATGGACAAAAGAATAAAATAAGGAAATAAGGAGATGCTACATCAAAAGCAACCTGCCAGAGAGAGGATATAGAAGAAGGTTGGTCAACATCTGGAATGAGAGGAATAACACCCCTCAAACAGAGCAGAGGCTGGCAGACCAAGTAAAGATCATAAAGAAAAAGAATTGGCTCTCCCCAACAGAAATAGAGGAACTAGAAAGGGAAATGATACTCGACAACGACTAAGAAGACTAATTGAGACACGATGCCACAGAAGATGACAGGGAGGATGAGGTCTCAAAAAACGACACACAAAAAGACACCGACGAAGTAACAGAGAGGATGTAATGGGTAGACAAGATTAGACAATGGATGGAGCCAGATACAGAGAGAACAAAGATCCCTTCCATGAAAACCAACAACAGCAAGAAATTGAAGGAAAAAACAAGTGAGGTCAATGAAATAATGGGAATAACACACACACCACCAGTATCACATAAACAAGATTAGTAAGGAGCAAGATTAGTGGCAGCACTGATAGGGATACGAACACCAACACCACCAACACAACCAACCCAACAGAAAGCAAAATAGCAACTTCCTTGGAAAAGGCGCCTGGAAAAACAAATCATGGTGATGAGATCTGACTTGAGTAAACTGAAAGAGATGGCAGAAAAAAGTTAAGAAGCAAGAAAACCAGGGAGGAACTCAACGAAAAATACAAAATACAAGAGAGGGGACTAAACGACACAATGCAAGATGTAAAACAGAGGATTAATGACGAAGCACATAAGATCCAATGGTACATTACCAGGAATAAGGGATACCAACAGAACAAACTATTCGGATCCAACCAGAATAGTCTATGCAGCCAACTAAGAGGGGAAGCCAACCTCTAAGAAATCCCTGAAGCCGAACTAAATAAGAGACTCTGGGAAAACATATGGAACAATCTGGTATCACACAACACACATGCAATATGGCTCCAGGAAGTCAAGGAAGAAGAAACCGGGAGAATAAAACAAAGATTCACAGATATCACGACAGACACAGTTAGACACCAACTAAAGAAAATGCCAAACTGGCTTAAAAACTTCAAGGCCCTACACCTACGAATAGCAGAACAACTTCAGCATTGTATCTCAAATACCAGTGCACCCAAATGGATGACCACAGGAAGATCATCCTTAGTACAAAAAGGCAAGAGTAAGGGAGATATAGCCAGTAACTACAGGTCTATCACATGCCAAACAATAATGTGGAAGTTACTAACAAGTATCATCAGTGAAAGGCTATACAACTACCTAGATGAGACAAACACCATCCCCCACCAACAGAAAGGCTGCAGGAGGTGGTGTAGGGTCACAAAGGACCAGCTCCTGATTGACAAAATGGTAATGAAGAACAGTAGGAGAAGGAAAAACAACCTAAGGATGGCATAGATTGATTATAAGAAAGCCTTTGACATGATACCACACTCATGGCTAATAGAATGCCTGAAAATAAATGGGACAGAGGAAAACACCATCAGCTTTCTCAAAAATACAAGGTGCAGCTGGAATACAATACTTAAAAGCTCCGGAATAAGACTAGCAGAGGTTAATATCAGGAGAGGGATCTTCCAGGGCGACTCACTGCCTCGACTACTTTTTGCAGTAGCCATGATTCCTATGACAAAAGTACTACAGAAGATGGACAATGGGTACCAACTGAAAAAAAGAGGCAACATAATTAACCATCTGATGTTCATGGATGACATCAAGCTATATGGTAAGAACATCAAGGAGATAGATACCTAGATCCAGACTGTAAGGGTGGTATCTGGGGACATCAGGATAGAGTTTGGAATAGAAAAATGATCCTCAGTCAAGATACAAAAGGGCAAAATAACAGGGACTGTGGGGATAAAGCTACCAGATGGGAGCAACATCAAATACATAGATGAGATGGGATACAAATGCCTGGGAATAATGGAAGGAGCGTAATCAGATACGGTGCAGGAATAGTCGAATGGAGGAAGGCAGAACTTTGCAGCATAGACCAAAAAACTAGGAAACATATGACTATACAAAAAGCACTACACCCAAGAGTAAATACGGACAGACTATACATAACACGAAAAGAAGGAGGGATAGGGCTACTAAGTATAGAGGACTGCGACAACATCGAGAATAGACACTGGGGTAATATCTGAACACCAGTGAAGACAAGTGGTTCAAGAGTGCACTAATAAAAGTAGACAAAGACACAGAATTATAAAGAGACAGAAGAATGACAAACAGAACAGAGGACTGGCACAACAAACCAATCCACAGACAATACATGAGACAGACTGAAGACCTAGCCAGCGATGACACGTGGCAATGGCTACTGAGGAGAGAGCTCAAGAAAAAAAGGGAAGAAATGATAACACTGGCACAAGATCTGGCCCTAAGAATCAGATATGTTCAAAGAACGATAGACGGAAATAACATCTCTCCCATATATAGGAATTGCAATACGAAAAATGAAACAAACCACATAGCAAGCGAATGTCCAGGACTTGCACAGAACCAGTACAAAAAGAGGCATGATTCAGTGGCAAAATCCCTCCCCTTGAGCCTGAGCAAGAAACATCAGATACCTTGCAGTAATAAGTGGTACGACAACCAACCTGAGGTAGTAATAGAAAACGATCAGGCAAAGATTCTCAAGGACTATGTTATCAGAACAGATAGGGTGATACGTGCAAATAGACCAGACGTGATGTTGATTGACAAAATTAATTAGAAAGTGTCACTCATTGATGTTGCAATACCATGGGACTACTAGAGTTGAAGAGAAAGAGGGGCAAAAAGGGATGATTATCATGACCAGTACTCCAAATGTCACTTCCCTCACAGAGGAAATAGTGAACGGTATCCAGGTACAGGAAGTCCTCTACATATATCTGAGATGCGTTCCAAGAGTTGTTTCTAAAACGGAAAACTGCCTAAGTTTAGCCTGCTCATAATAAGTCAAGTGATTAAAAAAGTCCAGTAATGACTTATGTATGAACTGCATAATTATGTCATACACATCTCCCAGGGAATTTTCGGATTTGAATGATTGAAAATCTATGACATATGCTATTTTGAAGTTATGCAGAATGATGCACTTAAGTAAAGTAGAAACAACTAAAAAAATCTTCAAAGTATTCTGCAGGATATTTAAATCCATAATTGATTTGTTCTTTAAAGGGTTAAAGGTCAATCATGAATTACAGAGGCAAGGCATAGGACAATCTCATAGACGCATAGACTGACCAAATCTCGTCTGCATATGATCTGTTTTGAAGACCTGTCTCCAACAAGCAAGAACCAGGTAGTAATAGGCAATGACTGCTGATAACTGAACTGGTAGACCTATAAGATCCCCCAAACCCGCATCTATAGCTCTCAGAGAAAAAGAGGTTGCTACACTGCTAGAAACTATCGAGCTTAAACAGGGCTCAAACTCTTATCCAACAGATTACCCAGGGATAGACGTTTCCAATAAGGTTCAATAATTCTACTTCCAGTAAGAACTATGAACTTGAATTGTTCAGAGATTCAAAGAAAATAATTTGGTCTTAAGATATGAGTTCTGGTGTCCCTCTTGGTACATGTCTGTGAGTGAAATTACATTATGCTACAACCTTGTGAGAGTAAATCCCTCTTAAAATACGTTTGTAAGAGTAATTCCCTAAAGGCAGGAAATTTCTGTCTCGTAAGGTTGATTCTCTGGATCAGAAATCCTCGTCCAGAACAGCGGGCAAGTGCATTTCGGAACATACTCAACTTCCGGGCTTAGAAAGCTTAGCTAAACTGCTTGCTCCTAGGAAGCTCTTCTTAGCTTCCAGTCCTGAGAATGCTTTATTAAACTGCCTGATCCTAGGAAGACAGGTTTAACGTCCTACTCCAAATCTGTTTGCATCTTTTGCACAGAACTTTAGGGGAGTGAGAGAAGTGATATGTTTTGCTCTTTTTTAGCATTGACATTTCCCCGGTCAAACAACAGAGTCAGTTTTGGGTCAGAAACTTCCTCCCTCCTAAGTACAAATCTCCTATTAAAGGTCTTTTTAAGGGTGCATGTAAACTACCAGGCACTGCAAGACTAGGAAACTACATGGATACAGCTGTAGATCAAATAGTATTTTTTCTTTGTTTATTTATAAAGACTGCAAATTTCTAAGCTCCAAACTTATCTGTTATTTTAAGCAAGTTAGCATGAAGAGGAGCTTTTACCACTAGTTAGAGAATTGGTAATGTTGTTCCACTATGTAAATGTGATTGTGGTAATTCAAGCTCAATTGATTTGAATGTTTTTGGGAAAACGTCTAAATAGGTTTGCTTAAAGTAATCATCAGTTCCCTATATGACAATTTGGCTTCCATAAATGCCTTGGAGAATGTTATGACCTTCTTAAAATCTCCAATGCTGTACAGGAATTCCATATGATTGGCCTTGAATTGAGTTCTGCCTTTGACCATGTTAATCATGACGCCATTGTTTTCAAACTCAGACAGTTGGGAGTGGGAGCGTCTTTTCGTAGCATCATTTTTTAAATTTTCAAGTAGTAGATCACCAAGAGTTGTTGTTGATAGGCACAATAGGGGTTTAAGAAAGTGATATATTTTTACCTAGGGAACTGTTCTTGGGGCATTACTTTACATACTATATAAACATGACATGTGGTTTGGCCTAGTAAATAAGCTTATTGCATATGCAGAAGATGCTACTCTCTTTACATTAATTGCATCTGCTGGATATAGATCTGCGTTGTTGAATCCTTAATAGAAATCTAGCTAAAATTATTTCTTGGTACAAATCATGGTGCATATAATGAAAATTCTGATAAAATAAAAAGAATGATAGTTAGGTATTTACCTAAATATTCTAAGAAAGCTATACAGGGGTTGGAAACTCCTGACCACTGCAGATCATTAGCCATGTATAATTTTTGCAGAATAGAGAAAAACGCAGATGTATACAGAGAACACATTTAATAAAAAAAACAATACCATAAAAATGTAAGGGTAGCACATTCTCTTTTCAATATTTGTTAAATTTCGTTTCCACTTCCTTAAACGCAGCAAGATGTGAAATATTAGGTGATAACTACCTTAACTCTCTGTATACCATTCAACCTCCTTTGGAAATTTAGTAAACGTCATTCTCTTTTCAATCAATTTGACAAAGATAATAGCAGCATTTTCATGGATGGGAGCAGAGTCTCCTTGCGCAGGAGGCACGGCCGCTGATACTATTTCATCGTAGTAACAGACATCACTATCACCAGACCTCCTGGCCTCGATCCCACTCGTAATTCGTGGTTACAGAGGATATGGTAATACAAAAAGTGTTATTGATAAAAAAACATCATTTATCAGCTTGAACATTTCGTCATATCCAACAAACAATAACATCCCAAATTACTGAGACTACAGTATAAGGAAAAACAAGCACATTGATCAGACGTCAGTCTGGTCAACAACACAACGAGAGAAAAAAAAAAAGTATCACTCATAGTTGTTGCAATGCCTTGGAACTCAAGAATGAAAGATAAGGGGAGAGAAAAATAAATAGAAAAGTACATAGACCTAGGAACTAAATTGAAAAATCATTGGCATATGAAGGTAGAAGTGTATCACAAGGTACTATACCTAAGCCATTGAAAAGGAATCTTGAAAAGTAGGAGCCGATATAGCCCCAGGACTTGTGCAAAAAACTGTTAAACTTGAAACAGTTCATATAATGATGAAAGTGATGGATTCATAAGGAAGTTAGATGCAACCTGAAACTTTACACTTTATTAATCTAATCTTCGTTAAACATTCCTTCCCCTCTTCACCTTGAATTCTCTTTCATAGATGAACTACCCAATTTTGCCAGTAAATTATTCACAGCAATATTTGCTTCAAACACCTACATTTAAGGTATAATGGTGGCCATTAATATCCAATAGGTTTTCTTACTATGTATACCATCTTGTTATGACCCTTTTATCCAAAGTATTCTAATTATTTCTTGTATACAATCTCCTAGGGATTTTTGTATGCCCTCAACAGTGTCCTGCACAACCTTATTAGATGAAAAAAATCATTAGCCTTCACTTTCACCTTTATTTTTCAGGTCTCTTCATACATTAACCTTGATCCTATTTCAAACAATTCTTCTTCATCCGTAAAGTTTATGGTTAGCTTTGTTATAGACTTTCGATCACTGGCATATTAGTTTCCCTCACTTCATTATGTATACCTTCGCCTATTGTAACTTGCGTTGGGCAACATCGTCTTAATGACTTTCTTTCTACTCACTAAGCAAATTATTTTTCTATTCTACCACACACTATTCTTATTCATTAACATTACCCTCTAGTATCCTCGAATACTGTTTGTAATCTTTAAGTATACATGGGTAAGAGTGGCAAATGGAAGAGTAGTAGAAAGGGCATTAATGGATTATGTGTTGATAACTAAAAGAATGTTTGGAAGATTGAAAGACGTGCACGTGTTTAGGGGTATGGCTAACGGTATGTCTGATCATTTTTTGGTGGAAGGAAAATTGGTTGTAGCAAAAGAGTGGGGGAATAGAGTAGGTGGATGTAAAAGGGAGCTAGTGAGGGTTGAAGAGCTAATAAAACCGGGGGTAAAAAGTAAATATCAGGAAAGGTTGAAAATGGCATATGACGAGGTGAGAGTGATAGAAACTGGTAATTTAGAGGAGGAGTGGAAGTTAGCAAAAGAAAATTTTGTTGGGATTGCAAGTGATGTATGTGGCAAGAAGGTTGTTGGAGGCAGCATGAGGAAGGGCAGTGAATGGTGGAATGAAGGAGTGAAGGTAAAAGTGGAAGAGAAAAAGAGGGCTTTTGAAGAATGGCTGCAGAGTAATAGTATAGAGAAGTATGAAAAATATAGAGAGAAAAAGGTGGAAGTAAAGCGCAAGGTACGTGAGGCAAAGAGGGCAGCTGACCTGAGGTGGGGTCAGGGACTGGGTCAGTCATATGAAGAGAATAAGAAGAAGTTTTGGAAAGAAGTGAAGAGAGTAAGGAAGGCCGGCGCAAGAATTGAAGAGACAGTGAAAGATGGGAATGGAAGGTTGTTAAAAGGAGAGGAGGCAAGGAAAAGGTGGGCGGAATATTTTGAAAGTTTGCTGAATGTTGAGGATGATAGGGAGGCAGATATAATTGCTGTTCCAGGTGTTGAGGTG
Source organism: Palaemon carinicauda (assembly GCF_036898095.1). Classification (NCBI taxonomy): domain Eukaryota; kingdom Metazoa; phylum Arthropoda; class Malacostraca; order Decapoda; family Palaemonidae; genus Palaemon; species Palaemon carinicauda. The sequence continues at coordinate 87,759,604 of NC_090743.1, read as the reverse complement.
CCAGTGATGGGAGATGAGAATGAGAGAGAGATTACATTAGAGGAAGTGAGGAGAGCACTAGATGAAACGAGAGTAGGAAAAGCATCTGGTATGGATGGTGTGAAAGCTGAGATGTTGAAGGAAGGGGGTGTGACTGTACTTGAATGGTTGGTGAAATTGTTTAATGTGTGTTTTGTGTTGTCAATGGTACCAGTAGATTGGGTCTGTGCATGTATTGTACCACTATATAAGGGTAAGGGAGATGTGCATGAGTGTTGTAATTCAAGAGGTATTAGTTTGTTGAGTGTAGTTGGAAAAGTGTATGGTAGAGTACTGATTAATAGGATTAAGGATAAAACAGAGAATGCAATCTTGGAAGTACAGGGTGGTTTTAGAAGAGGTAGGGGTTGTATGAATCAGATTTTTACAGTTAGGCAGATATGCGAGAAATATTTAGCAAAAGGTAAGGAGGTATATGTTGCGTTTATGGATCTGGAGAAAGCATATGATAGAGTTGATAGGGAAGCAATGTGGAATGTGATGAGGTTATATGGAGTTGGTGGAAGGTTGTTGCAAGCAGTGAAAAGTTTTTACAAAGGTAGTAAAGCATGTGTTAGAATAGGAAATGAAGTGAGCGATTGGTTTCCGGTGAGAGTGGGGCTGAGACAGGGATGTGTGATGTCGCCGTGGTTGTTTAACTTGTATGTTGATGGAGTGGTGAGAGAGGTGAATGCTCGAGTGCTTGGACGAGGATTAAAACTGGTAGGCGAGAATGATCATGAATGGGAGGTAAATCAGTTGTTGTAAGCAGATGATACTGTACTGGTAGCAGACACAGAAGAGAAGTTTGACCGACTAGTGACAGAATTTGGAAGGGTTTGTGAGAGAAGGAAGTTGAGAGTTAATGTGGGTAAGAGTAAGGTTATGAGATGTACGAGAAGGGAAGGTGGTGCAAGGTTGAATGTCATGTTGAATGGAGAGTTACTTGAGGAGGTGGATCAGTTTAAGTACTTGGGGTCTGTTGTTGCAGCAAATGGTGGAGTGGAAGCAGATGTACGTCAGAGAGTGAATGAAGGTTGCAAAGTGTTGGGGGCAGTTAAGGGAGTAGTAAAAAATAGAGGGTTGGGCATGAATGTAAAGAGAGTTCTATATGAGAAAGTGATTGTACCAACTATGATGTATGGATCGGAGTTGTGGGGAATGAAAGTGATGGAGAGACAGAAATTGAATGTGTTTGAGATGAAGTGTCTGAGGAGTATGGCTGGTGTATCTCGAGTTGATAGGGTTAGGAACGAAGTGGTGAGGGTGAGAACGGGTGTAAGAAATGAGTTAGCGGCTAGAGTGGATATGAATGTGTTGAGGTGGTTTGGCCATGTTGAGAGAATGGAAAATGGCTGTCTGCTAAAGAAGGTGATGAATGCAAGAGTTGATGGGAGAAGTACAAGAGGAAGGCCAAGGTTTGGGTGGATGGATGGTGTGAAGAAAGCTCTGGGTGATAGGAGGATAGATGTGGAGAGGCAAGAGAGCGTGCTAGAAATAGGAATGAATGGCGAGCAATTGTGACGCAGTTCCGGTAGGCCCTGCTGCTTTCTCCGGTGCCTTAGATGACCGCGGAGGTAGCAGCAGTAGGGGAATCAGCATTATGAAGCTTCATCTGTGGTGGAAATGTGGGAGGTTGGGCTGTGGCACCCTAGCAGTACCAGCTGAACTCGGCTGAGTCCCTGGTTAGGCTGGAGGAACGTAGAGAGTAGAGGTCCCCTTTTTTGTTTTGTTTCTTGTTGATGTCGGCTACCCCCCAAAATTGGGGGAAGTGCCTTTGGTATTGGTATAATATGATCTCACATTGGTATTTCAATTGTTTGTCAATAATTCATTTTAATCTTTTCTCACATAACGAGAAGAAACTCCTTTTAGCTTATGCCTAACCATCGTATATATCCACAGTCTATTTTCCTTTCAACAATGAATCCAACCATATTTTCAATTCCAGGTATCTACAATAATAATAATCACTCTAAGAATCTGTTTTCCTAGACAACTCATTATTTCAATCAATTATATATTATGGGCAGATTCTAACTTTCTCGCCTCTAAGGATAATCAAACCAGATATTATTCATTTGTAAATGGAGTGGATGAATAATAAATACAAAAAAGCTCCTAAACAACTAAAATTATTTAAAGACAACACAGGTATTTATAAGCCACCAATGACCTGTTTATATTCACTGTTTTCTTTATTGATAATGTTGATATTTGGAAAATAAAGAAAACATTATAACAGAATGATAATTGAGTTTAAATCAACTCGTCAAATTCAACAAATTTTAGGTGTGGAGTCTGAAGGTAGTTGCAGCCTAAAATAAATTGTAGACAGGTCATGCTTCCTTATTTGTATGTGCGTTGATTGCTGGACGTGCATTAAGTGGCTCCCACACTGAAACAGATATACTTGTCAAAAAGGGTGACCAGCCGGAGAGATCATGGATCAACAAAAACATCTGTTGGCAGGGAAGGTTGTCGATGAAGTTCTTTACAATTTGAAAGTGGCTATCCATAAAGGTGTTGACTCTGGCCATCAGGTCCTTCATGTGCAAAGTATTATTATCCTGAAGGGCAGCTGGTTCCATCAGGTGTTGTACACAAAGGGCACGGAGTAGGTTCTACTCGCAAGAAAAATTGTCTGCAGCAGGCAGATGATGAACAATACTTATAATTTCTCTGAGGACCATTCATACCTTTTGATCCCCCCAATAGTTGTTGAGTGAATGTAAAATCTTGGCTACATGGGCAGCTGGCAACAGTGAATACGACTCCAAGAGATATGCTCTGACACCCACTCGAAGATTTCTGGGAAGTTGTTGCTTAGGCCAGCAGCTGGTATGAAGTCACCTATGTGGCTTGGATAGTTCATACTCTTGATACGGAATTGATCCTCGGAGCTCTGACACCAGACAAATGATTCTCTGGTGCCGAAGGGCAGGAGCCTTGTTGTAGACAGATCGGTCAAGGTCAGTGGTGGGTGCTGTCTAAGAATATGGCAGACTGAGAGCAGAGGTGGAAAGTGGGAATGGAGGAGGAAGTGATACACAGACAGCTCCCATGCAACTAAGTTTATTGAGAGACAATAGGGATATTTACAGGCCTCCAAGTTTTCGTCGATATGGTTGACAGTATAAACATAGATAACATCATGATGCGATGATAATAGAGTTAAATTAGCTAGTTGCATTCAAATACTTTTTGATGTTGAGTCTAATGGCTTTTTCGAATTAAAAGAAAACGTACATTGGGCATATTTCTTTATTTGTATATGTATTGCTTGTTGCACTTACAGTATATTACGCACACTCTTCTGTTGATCAACTATACCTGTGATTAAATTTCATGGTTTTTAAGCTGGTGAAAATACTTCAACATCAATCAAAAGATGTAAAAGAATAATTACAATAGTTTACTCTCATTAAATCAAACTAGCATTATTTGGCTCTGGCCATCTTCTCAAATATATCCAGCTTTTGATAAATAAAAGGTTTTAATCATATCATCCGGCTTTCTTTTCGTGCCATTGGACAAAGCTGATAATTCCTTGTAATCATTGGCTTGAAATCATTATATTACCCAAAATAGCAAAAACATATATGAAAATAACTGAAGATTTTCAGTAATTGATTTTTTCTATATTCTTATGATATTATTCAACAGTAATAGCAAATCTGACGTTAGGAGAATAAATTATTCTTTTAAATTCAATCGCCTTCCCAAATAGATGTACACTTAAGCGCCAAACCTTTTTAGGACATGTACCTTGGATAATATTAGCACACAAACTAATACTTCTAGGAATATAATCTTATCTTTGGTTCAAAATAGGTAAAGTTAATATCCTAACATATAGTAATACAAATCTTTAAACAACTTATACACACATATAAAGATAAAGAAGAAAGCGAAGTACCGGACTTTGAACGGAGTAAACATACCCGGACGAGAAATAGGAGAATCATAGAGTTAAATGTTAAATATAAATTCTGGACTAAACTCTAACCAACTCCACGAAATTTAGTTCAATATCTTTCTATATTGGCTGAGAAGCAGCTAATGTTGGTCAACGAAATTTCATGTATGTTCCTTAATTTCCCTCTAAAGACTATATGATATATATTATTTTCTTAATGCACTCAACTTCTATACACCACAACCTTATATCTGTTGGTAGGTTGGCCAAAGCACCATTCACCCGTTGAGATACTACCGATAGAGGGTTATTGTGTCCTTTGACTGGCCAGATAGTACTACATTGGATCCTTCTCTCTGATTACGGCTATTTTCATCTTTGCCGACCCATAAACAGAATAGCCTGGCCTATTCTTTACCCATTTTCCTCTTTCCTTATATACTTGAAAACACTGAAATTACCAAACAATTCTTCTTCTCTCAAGAGGTTAACTACTGCACTGTAATTGTTCGGTGCCTACTTTCCTCTTGGCAAGAGTAGAAAACACTCTTAACTATGGTAAGCAGCTCTTCTAGGAGAAGGATACTCAAAAATCAAATCGTTGTTTTGGGTAGTGCCATAGCCTCTGTACCATGGTCTTCCACTGTCTTGGATTAGAGATCTCTTGCTTGAGGGTAACTAAAGCACACTATTCTATCTGGTTTCTCTTCTTCTTCTTAATTTGATGTTTTTATAGTTTATATATGAAATTTATTCTATTGTTATTATTGTTCTCAAACTTCTCTTGTTTTTCATTATTTCCTTTCCTCACGGGCCTATTTTCCCTGTTGGAGAGCGTGGCCTTATAGCATACTGCTTTTCCAACTTGGGTTGTGCCTTAGATAGTAATAACAATAATAATAGTGTTTCAGTCAAGTCAGTTATACAAATATTGACGGAAAAGTTGAAACTCATTTCTGCATTTATTGTAGCACATCAGTAACTTATGTGGACTCAGAGTATAGTTGATTTTGCAATTAACATATAAGAAGGTAATTCAAGTATAAAATGAAAGTTAAATAGGATATATTTAAATGGATATATATATATATATATATATATATATATATATGTATATATATATATATATATATATATATATATATATATATATATATATACATTATATATATATATATATATATATATATATATATATATATATATATATATATATATACATATATATATATGTATATATATACAGTATATATATATATATATATATATATATATATATATATATATATATATATATATATATATATATATACTGTATATATATATATATATATATATATATATATATATATATATATATATATATATATATATATATATATATATATATATATATATATACATATGTATATACATATATATATATATATATATATATATATATATATATATATATATATATATATATATATATATATGTATACATATATATATACATATATATATTTTATATGAACTGTTATTTTATATTTGAAATATTTTCACGCTCAAACACAGTCGCAAAAACAGATACTGTAAGTAAATCACAAAATATATTGACATAATCCTTTCCTCTCCTGTGCGCAGTTATAAAAGATTTGTACTTCACGAAAGAAGAAATATACCATTTCCGACTCTCCATTATCCTTCATGACTTCTGTTGTTACGATTATGGAAGCACCAGTAGTGCAGAGACCTCTAAAGGTTTCCGATACTTGAATTATCGGCTGTGTTGATTTAAATATCCTCCAGCAATTGACAATTGGTGTGGCCGGTGAATCAGTTGTTTCTATAGTTGCTTTCTATAAAAAAAAAAAAAAAAAAAAAAACATTTCGGTTTTATGTTTTACCTTCCAGTAATGAAAGTCGATTCATTCAAATATTTGAGAAATTGTTTTCTAGATTCCTTTTGGTTATTGATTTATTTACTTCCAATCCCGTAGTAATGATCTGTCAACGTATTATCATAGTATTTACCATCACTCCATCTACAACAGAAAAGGAATAAGGTCCGGAACTTAGCTGAACACTTCATTTGGCAAACTTATGTTCTTGTTTAACAAACCAACGAAAAGTGTAGGTTGTGTTGTCGTGACTTCCTAATAAAATTAATAGGAAACGTAATGTTACTAAAAATTAAAGCTAGTAAAATAAAAGCAGTTGAGGTTGGGAGGGTGAACAAATAGGAATGGCCATCTATATCTAAATATAGAAATAAAAGAAAAAAAAAAACATAATTTGCAAATAGTTTTCTGGAATATAGGGTTACTGGTGGCGTTTTTTATTTTTATTTATTCTTTTATCACTTCTGATTAATTGTCTTTATAATTAATTTTCTTATGTTTCAGAGGAGCTGGAGGATAACAATTCATTACTAACTCCTATTCTAGAATTTCCTGAATAATCAACTTTATCACAAAATTTTTTGGGTTATTGGAATCATTTCATATACTTACAACTGGCAAAGATTCTTCAAAGTGACCTTTTTATTTGATATTATCGAAAAGAACACTTGCATAGGTAGTTACAAGAACGAAATAGATTACGTATTTACCAAAGAACCATTGAAATTATGTTTTTATTCCAAATCTAACCATAGGTTACGTTTAATTTAAGATTTAAAAATGCAATCTACTTCCTCTGATTTAAAATTGCGATAGGAAAAAAAATAATGACTTGGGAATAGAGCCACAACTTTGTTAAGGCATCGTCAATTTAGCACATTACTAGAAGTAATTCAGGCTCAACGTTTTTCATAAATAATGACTACATTTTACACCATGGCATGTGAAAGCCGTTAAAGACCTAAAGATAAAATTGAAAAATACGAACAAATTATATCTATACTAAATCGTAAGGAAAACATCCTGTAGTATGCTTAGAAAAGCGATAGCCTTAACTTGATCGATATTACGATTGAGTTTATAGCATCCTGTTGCTCTCATGGCAGATGTTGTTATTAATAACTATATTACAAGTGAAGTAGTAATACAATACATTTAGTTTACGGTATTTGCCCTAGATATTTAATCATACCAAGCTAGAATTACGGGCTTCTGTATATAAACAGACTGCTAAAGCAGATATAAACCACACAATTTTTATTTCTACTGTAAACCCAATAAGTGAACAAAGTAAAACTCGTGCCTTGTACGGTATCCAGTATAAAATCCAACATTAAAAGATAAAACACAAATCACAAGGGGAGCATCACCAGGGGCTAATGCTCAAATGAAGGCAGATTGCAGACTGAGTAACAGTTCGGTTTCTTTGAACGCTTAGACCAACTGACTCAGGTTATTACGTCACAGTCCTCAATATTGAGACGGCAATCTTGTTTCTCTCAGAAGCTTAATTCGCTTTTTGTTACTTCGTTTATGATAAAATTAGTCAAACAGGGGTCCTAGTGAATGAGATATTTTTCCCTAAAACCAAACTCTGGTCCCAGATGAAATTTCTGCAGCAAACACACCATGAAAGTTGAGATAATCATATCTTAGAAATTATCTTGAAAATCGAAGATAAAAAAGTCGGGGAAAAGTTCAGAGGTTATATAATTCCTTAGTAATCTCGTTGTTTGTATATGTGTTTCCTAGTAGATTCCAATACTTGAAAGAAACTGAACAAAAATAGGACAATCTTCTTCCATTTATTGTTCGATTATTTTTTTCTTTCTTTTTTGCGCAAAATTCATAAACAGAATATTCAGGCATTTCATCCCCCTAAAGATAAGAAAATAAATAAATAATTGATTAAAAAATGAAGGAGTAATTAAGTGGATGAAAGAACAAAACATAAAGGTATCTAATAGAAAGAAATGCTGATCATGATAGCCAAGGAACTATGACACTTTCACCAGCAAATTTAAGATCTGGCATTAGTCGCTAAATCAATTACGATAAGAGCAAGTAATAGATGGAAGAATTGATTATTTTCTCTCAGCATATTTACAATCATAATTAAAATATATTGATTATATGTCAGTAGTCAGCAAGGGTTTGGAAAAAAAAAGAAAAAAAAAAAGGTTTATTTCTGATATCATTTATTAAATATAAACTGCTATATTCATTTATAAGACACTGACGGTGGTGTATCCTAGTACACTTATGTAATCTCCCATGACTATTTGATCTAGTAGCCTAATTACCTATCTGTGTGTGAGAGTTATGAGACAAAATGCTAAAGCTGACCCGTTACATTTCTACTCGTAGCTTTTTAGGGCAACATGTAGCGCTGGTATATTGCACGCTGGTGTCGGTTTAGCTGGAAACACACGTTGCTGCTGAAAATGGGAAACAGGGAGCTTACTGCTCGAAATATTGACTTACCCGACTGAACGGGAAGCAGCGAGTACAAACCCCGAGCATTACTTCGGATGTAAACAAATAAGATGGCTGATGCAAATGGGATGCGGTGTTGCTTGGCAATCTTAGGTCCAAGAAGCATCTAAAGATAATAATGATCTACTTGTGCATCCTGGGGTAGTTGTAGAATTCTTCAATTCACATAATATTCCCAGAATACATATTACTACAAGTCAGATAACTTCTGGCTGCCATGACAATGTCAACTAATCGATTTTGTTTCAACTTTTTCCTATTTGCTCCTTGAACCACGAGATCATAGTGTGACACTACAAGACTTCCCCTCGCCGGGATCGGCTGGAAGTTGGCGAAGACCTCGAGCAAGAAATGACTACTGTGATTCCAGAAGAATTACTTGTTTACTCAAGTCAGCGTTACCAGATGAAATATTTCTCCCAGTTTTGTTTTCAAACTATGATAGCTCTATGTAAAGGAAGAGGGTCCTCAGCTTATGAGAAAATAAATAAACAACCAACAAGCTATATAAGTATTAATAACAACATGCTGTGGGTAGTCGAATGAATACTGCGTTTTCATACAGATATATGGGAAGTCACTAGATGGATAATAAAAAACCAATGATTGGATATCTGTTGTTTTAACATTTGAATCCTTCAAAATACCAAATCCCGTCGAATTTTGTAACTAATTAGTTGGGCGCGTCGGCAATAGGTGGCGCTGATTAGGAGCTGGGTTCGCAGGGGCTTTTTATAGGGAGGCTTTCTATTCTTCCCTCATAAAGGCTTAAACTTTTAATGGCCACTCATGAATGGCAGAGGCAAGGGACAGTGACATTTCCCTATCAAGCACGACAATGCCCTAGAGACTGACCATATTACATATGATCAGCGCTCAAGCCCTCTTTCCACCCAAACTAGGACCAATGAGGGCCAGGCAATGGCTGCTGAGGACTCAGCTGACAGAAGTATAGGCTCCGCCAAATCCCCCATCCTTAGTTCACAGAGATTGCATTGACCAAAGGATCTAACGAGTTTGAGCGGAACTCAAGCCCTAGTTTGGCAATCACCAGGCAGGGACGCTACCACCAGGCCACCACAACCCTGTACTGTCTATGTTTCCAATGGAGATTGGTTATTATAGTGAAAAAAAATCCTACAAAGCTTATCAGTGAAGGAGTTAGCACATCTCCAAAAAATGAGCTTTATAAAAATAAAGCATACTCTAATTATATATATATATATATATATATATATATATATATATATATATATATATATATATATATATGTATATATATATATATATATATATATATATATATATATATATATATATATATATATATATATATATATACATATATATATTTACCAGTCTTACCTCACTAAGATATTCCTAAGATCAATCGACCCAAAGGGTCTTTGCAAACTGAACCAATCTGAAACATTGTCGTCCCACAGCACTGTTTATTGGCTTCACGTTTTACTTTGCCTGAGAAATATTCGGTTCACCGCTTGCGAAGAAAAGCTTAGTATGAGATGCTAAACAGAGACCAGCGCGCAATATACCAGCGCCACATGTTGCCGATTCGCCATATTAAAGCAGGCAAATGCTTAGAGAAATTCAAGCGACGTTCTTGTCTTCTCTTTACTGTCTTTGTTTATGTAACAATTAGAGATGATTTTACGTCTAATTTACTTGTTTATGTATCTATTTTCCTCTTACGCCCCTCCATCGTCTACACCCCCACCTCTCTCTCTCTCTCTCTCTCTCTCTCTCTCTCTCTCTCTCTCTCTCTCTCTCTCTCTCTCTCTCTCTCCTTCAGAAAATTATAAGCAAAAGAAATGGAATTATTACTAATATCTATTTCCGGGACATTATAATTACCATACATTTTCTTTCCCTAATTTTCCATTGTCAATAGTCCTTCCATTTAGTCCATCTATTAACAATACTGATCTCACAAATGGTTTTCTGTAAAATCTGATCTATAAATGCTAATAGTTGATTATATGTTTATATCTTACTTTTATGGTAGAAAAAATATCAAAAGATACTGTACGAGAAATGTGTTCTGAGAATTACTCATTAGTTATTGCTAAAAAGGACAAAAAGGGAAATTATAGAAATTTTTAGCTAATATTTACCATTTGGTTAATATTGCGCTTATATCAGCTCCATCGGAAAAGAGGATGACTTTACATTTATCATTTTCCTTTAAATTATATGACAATTCTTCACAAGTTTTTAATAACATCAAGACAATGCGTTGATGACTTGGTGGTCTGTTTCATCTCATTAATCGTGAGACATCAATGCTAGACGGAATTTTATATTTAGTCAGTTCTTGACTGAATCAATTAAGATAATTACGAAAAAACATCTGGAATGAGGTTTAGGGCAATGAAATGTCTCGTAAAATATAATAATATCAATATATTTTCCTTAATCCAAATCATTGTTCAATTGGTTTGATTCATCATTACATAGTCAAATATCCATCAGCACTCGAATCTCCTTATGCCTCATTGCTTACTTATTTCAGGTTTAAACTCTCATAAATTTCTCTGTTGTTCAAATATAAAGGTTTTTTTTTACGATTCTATTCTTAGAAAAATAGACTAATTGAAAATATATTTCATGAAATAAAGAAAATAAAAACCCAATATAACGACAATTTTGATATATACTTTGCTAAATAGAAAACAATTCTGCCTTGTTTATTTCTTTTATTCTAATACATATATAACAGTCCTTACTTATAACAATAATGATAATAATAATAATAATAATAATAATAATAATAATAATAATAATAATAATAATAACAACAACAATAATAATAATAATAATAATAATAATAATAATAATATTAATAATAATAATAATAATCATAATGATAATGATAATGTTAATAATAATAATAATAATAATAATAATAGAAGCAGTTGTAGTAGTAGTAAAAGTAGTAGTGACAGTATTAAAATGTATATCACTCTAGTTATTACTAGTGCATATTTATATATCACTGCTGACTATTTTTTTCTCATAATCAAGTGATAAAATATTTAAATAAAACTGAAGAATCATAGTTTGAGTCTTTGACTTAATATTGTTTAAAGTATACAGTTCACTTCCCAACCTTTCCTTCCACATCTGGAGAAAAGAACAAAAAATAATATGAATGAGAACATTCCAAAGGGTCTCTCTCTAAAGGAAAACGTTCAACGTAGAGATGATTTATCTCTAGCTCATGTAGGTTTTATTCTGAATTTGCCACGTATATTGCATGGAGGTAATTAATAATCTAAGTTTTTTTTTGTCTATAATCAACTGCTGATATAATTCTCATGTATTATGTTACAGTATAAAAACCTTTATTCATTTATTTATTGGGCAATTAGGAAAGCATTGATGTTGAAAAGTATAAAATTGGTACATATGACCAATATATTTCATAATGTTTAAGGTTATAAACGATTTGGGAGCATTTAGTTCTTAAAGAACGGATCAGTAAACCACATTACCTTACACGCAGCCTTTGTTCTTCCCATCGGGGTTTCGAATTTCCCTGGGAAGGTTATATCTTCCCTTTTCAGACTCAAGGTTTTTTTTTTTTTTTTTTTTTTTTTTTTTTTTTTTTTTTTTTTTTTTTTTTTTTTTTTTACTGGAAAGACAGATTCCAAATCCATGCATATTCTAATCTCATTAACCATTGGCTTTCTTTAATATCTTAAAGCTATAAGTGGAAAGACCATTCACAACTAACAAAATTTTAGTTAACATAGCGGTCATCGCAATGCGGACCATCGGAACAAATTACCAGTACTCTCTAATTTTTTAGTCTACTATCAAGCAGTGCTTAATTAACACTAGCACCCAAATGAGGACGACTCTAATGCAGCTCTACAATAATTACTTTTACATTTAATCTTGATATGCTTAGTGGTGCATTGCAATAGGCATTAATCTTAGTCTTTTTGACATCATTGGCTGAAATATCACCCACGACGTAGAATTTATTCCTAACCTTGTGCGTAGATTTTAAGAAATACAATTTAGAGTATTTAATACATTATCTGCAAATTAATTAGTTTAGAGGTCGCTGGACATTACAGTACAA
>NC_090743.1:87724680-87742180 GCF_036898095.1 Palaemon carinicauda | reverse complement strand
TTATATGAATATATATATATATATATATATATATATATATATATATATATATATATATATATATATATATATATATATATGTATATACATATACATATATATATATATATATATATATATATATATATATATATATATATATATATATATATATATATATATATATATATATATATATATATATATAAACCTCTTTGCTTTACATACAGCACTGTAGTATAATAAAATAAATCTTATAGAAGTAGGGAAATTACCTGGTCATCATTAACTATTTGTTACCCAAATGAAGTACAAAAAGTTATTTTTTCTATCTCCTTTGGAATACAGTACGACTGAGATGGAAAGAGCTGTTAGCTTTCTTAATGATTTACACGTTAAAACCTACCATTACATTAGGAGGTCAAAATATTTCCATTATTTCCTTTAAAATTTGCGTACATAGATATTAGCTTCCTTTGAGAAGTATTTATCACATGAAGACTCAACACCTTGCAATGGCAGAGGAAAATATAAATTATTACTGCCTAGAGCATAAGCTCAAATGGATTAATTACATTCACAGTGAGTAATCCGTCTCTTCTCTGAATAAGCTCAATCTATTATCTATTTAGCCATGACAGGTGTAAATTTACAAGACGTTATTAAATATAGCTAAAACAGTTTACGTCACCATTAATTAATCTTAAAAAATATTCTAAAAAAGATCCCAATATATCTAAAATGAGATGGAAAAATTAAAAAGAACGAGGAGCGAAAATAATATTTTATATGGTAAATCTGAAAGTTATCTCAAAATTTCTAGATTTTGCAAAATGCACCAAGATCACTATTGTAGATTTATTCAGGCATACAGGTATATAGGAATAGAAACTCTAACACAGACTCTCCTGAAGAGGCTGATCATTGGAGGTATATCCCTCAACAAACTCGGGAAATTTATAATCCCTATAAACATAAAAAAGTTTATGCTTTTCAAATAAACAGTATATGCAATTATCCTATCTCTTACGGGGATTGTTGAAGCTGGAATAATATATTATAAACACGTTTTGCATTCAATACAGTCCATGCCGTTTATAGATATATCTTGGTATCAAGGATAATGTTTTATTAAGTGCCTTGCTGGGAAAGATGAGAAAAATCTTATTGAACCAGTGCTTGATTTTTTTTATTGATAGAATTTTTTTTTTTTTAATTGATTTTTTCCTCACTCCTTTAAGGAGACCTAATCTATGCATGTTTTGATGACATATGTCCGTTAAAACGATGATAGGAAAATCAACTATATAATTCACGCCTGGTCAAATAAATTACTTCACGATGAAATAAGAATTCTAGTAAAATTGAATGATGAAGAAATATATTCATACCAATTTTCTTTTATGTTTTGGTTATTTGCTAACTATAAATACATATACATACATATATATATATATATATATATATATATATATATATATATATATATATATAATACATATATATATATATATATATATATATATATATATATATATATATATATATATATATATATATATATATATATATATATATATATATATATGAGAAACAAATAATATGACTTATCTGGTTTCAGGATATTTGCGAAGTTTTATAGGATTATAATCATACTTTTATTATCAATAGGCATCTAAATTTCATAAAAATCACTTGGAAATTAGATTATTGTCATATAAGGGAAGAGGATCATATTGAACTATTCAGCAAGAAAATATTACCAATTTTTAAGACCAATAAAACAAAAATTGTTTTTGCCTTCCAATGGGTTACATAAATAATAATAATAAGAGAGAGAGAGAGAGAGAGAGAGAGAGAGAGAGAGAGAGAGAGAGAGAGAGAGAGAGAGAGAGAGAGAGAGAGAGATTTTATTGATCATTCTATGTCATGTGAGTAAACTCTTATAGCTACATTGAAATAGTTAATTTTTCCGGCAATAGAATAATGAAGAACAAGGAGTCCAATTAATAATCAGTTCCAGTCTTATCGGGAGCAATATCACGAAAGATTCATGAAGGATATTAACCTAGCTTTTCAAAGTGCAAGAGCTAAAGATATTTCTGTATCCATGTTATTAACTGAAAGAATCGCGTCAACGAACAGTGATTTGTGCAATACTTTATATATATATATATATATATATATATATATATATATATATATATATATATATATATATATATATATATATATATATATATATATATATATATATATATATATACATATATACATATATATATATATATATATATATATATATATATATATATATATATATATACATATATATATATATATATATATGAAGTCGTAACTCAGATTCTGCTTTATTAGAGGGGGGTGGGTGAGTAAGTTCCAGGACCCCTCAGGAAAAAACTAGACCTTAATCTTTATTATAAAAAAAAGTAAATACAAAACTGTCCCAAGTCTGTATTTCCTTCTATGTTGGTTCCACACATTTTCAATACATTTTTAGTACTGTCTGAAGTATTGAGGAGACTTACGTTGTGCTATAGCTGGCACTTGATTGATCAAGTTTTCAAGCCATGAAGCAGGGTATAAGTATCTCATTAAATTGTTATGAAATTTATCTCATTAAATATCCAATGTGCCTATATTATTTGTATATGATTCAAGAACAATTCAAGAACAATAGAATAACTAAGAGTCCCCATGTTTTTGTTTTTTTTTCATAATCAATATTTCAATATTTAGCTGAAGATACAAAGGAGAATGAACGTTTCCCCCCCAGCCGGGGATGGTGCCAGGGGGTGGGGTAGATGCAAGGGTGGCCGCCGAGTGCAAGACCTACAGAAAGTAGATCTGTCCACGTGCAGCTTATAAACTTAGCCTACGTCGCGCAGACGATTCAGATCTGCCATCCCCTTTACTTTCATAGCTGTATTTTGCTAGAACCGTTCTTTTCAAGTTTTGTGTTTATTTTCTTTAACATAATTTCATTAAAATATAATCATGCCAGGTATAATTCCACACCTGGGATTTTGAACAGAGTTAGTGTTACCATGGTAACACTTATTCAAAGGAGGTCTCATTAAAAGATATGACCCCTTCTCCCTCCAATTGACAGTCTCAGTCAATTAGCTGTTCATCGCAGAATCAGAAGGCAGGATGAATACTCTACCTGACGTCACCACATAATGCTTCAGTTCATGGACTTGCTTAGCATCGTGTTTGTAGAACACTCTGGATGACTCCTATCCAGTATATGAGCGAGGACATTCGAAGTCGCAAGCAATTAACTGATTACGATAGTAATTAGGGGGCAGGTTTTAATACACTACCCGTCACCACTACATAGAATTTCAGTTCATGAACCTGTTTCGCATAGTGTTTGTAAAACACTCTGGAGTATTTCCATCCGGTGTATGAACAAAGACGCTCAAAGTCCATATACTGAAAGAAGTTCAGTGATGAAGCAATCTTTCTTGGATCATGACCTGCGGGAGTGCTGTCAGGATCCGCTCTACGAATAAAGTAAGTGAGCTTCGTCCTCAGTTGTTTTAGGAATAAGTTTGATCCAGAGGTTTCTCCTTTAAAGAGCTGTCCTCCCCTGAAGTCTGAAGTTCTACAAAGATAGACCTTTAGATACTCTACCAGACATAGAGAGACATCTTCCTTCAGAGGGCAGATTCTCCACGGACCCCACCTTTTAGTGGGTAGCTCATTTTTAGCGAGAGAGGTTTTATCAGGAAAGAGATTCAGTTCTCCTGCTTCTGCGAACTGAATGTGGCCCTCATCCCTAGATAGGGCCATTATTTCACTAACTCTAGCCCCTGAAGCTATAGCAAACAGAAAAATAACCTTTTGGGTTAGATCCTTAAGCGAACAATCTTCATTGTTCATGGATGAGGCATAATGTAGGACCTTGTCCAAAGACCAAGAGATGGGCTTTGGTGGTGCTGCAGGCCTAAGCCTTGCACATGCCCTCGGGATCTTATTAAAGATCTCATTCGTCAAGTCCACTTGAAAGGCATATAGAAGAGTCTAGTCAAGGCTGACTTGCACGTAGTTATCGTGTTGGCCGCCAAACCTTGGTTATGAAGATGGATAAAGAAGGACAGACAGAAGTTCATTGAAATCTCTTTTGGTCCTTTTGCTTTTAAAAAAGCAACCCACTTTTTCCATGATATCTCATATTGTCTTCTAGTTGACTTAGACTTGTATTCTTCTAAGAATTCTATATTGTCTTTTGAGATCCCAAACCTTTTCCTAACCGCTAGGGCCAGAAAATCATGCAATGAAGGGTTCGGGTTCTATGAGATAAATCGCAGGCAATTAATCTCTGAACCCTCTGAAGTAGTCCTGGGTTCAGAACTAGGGACAGCCTCAGCCTCCGTTCCTTCCTCAAAGAGGACAGATTGCTCTTGGGCTACCTGGGAGCCAACAAAACTACTCCTCCCTGGAACGATCTCAGCATGTTTAGGACTCTCAGCAGGTGATTGGATGGGAAGAACTGGAAATCCCAAGTCTATCACTTCCATTTCAAAGACATGATGTCTGTCATTTTTATTAGAGGATCCTCGTATGGGGCTACGTATCGGATCAGTGTTTAGTATAAAAGGGACACCCTCCTGCTGACAAGCTGGGTAGTTAGCAGCGATCATGTTTTTGCAGCCACCCATTTCCGAGTGCGGTTGCTAACAAATCCAAGGGATTACACCTGCTCTCTGCCCCATCCTTTCAATACAGTTTCTTTATATACCCTGGAAAGGTATGATGGGTCGTACGCGACCCCTACAGCATTTTCAAAACCTGTTTTTTCCCCATAAATCATCAGCTGTCTCGAATATGGAAGTCATCGACCTGCAAGGGGTGACTAGTCTGCATGCCATTGTCTGCTTTAGGACTGATTTTCGTCTAACTTCCCTCCTTCCCCGTTTTTTTATCCCCCAGGGATCGACCTCGACCCTGACATACCTTTATAGGGGTAAGTGATCGAACAGCAAAGTTATTACATAATTATAAATTGTCAAACAGTGTTGATACTTGTTTGGTTCTTTATAGTTGGAAAGTGTGGGAGGATGGTGTGTCTACCACTTGCATGACATTGGTTTTGGGTTAGATGCCATATATTGCCATGTGGTCCTTTTTCCCTCGAATGCTAATTTCTGATTTATTTTTATTTTTTGCATATTTCTGATTTGTTTCTATTTATTTTGAATTTATCTTCAATAATGGCCAGCAGGCAGTATTCCCTCGGCATGGATGTCATCAACACACTTCTAATGGAGTTAAAAAGAGATGTTGATGACACCTTGAAATTTACATACTCATTCTTCATTTCAAGTGGTAGATTGGGCTGTAAGAGTTGTTGCGGTCTGCGGCCATTTTGTTGACATACCTGAAAGGTATATATTCTTATTCTGTATAGAATTCGTGATATTTTGGTATATTTTAATGCATGAATATCATATTTTATTGGAGATACAATGATTTTCATAAAAAATTTACATTGTGAAACTAGGCCGTCAAAAAATGATCTTTAGATTTCGCCCTTGATATAACAGTAAATTACATCTTAGTGCGCATTTTATTATGTATTTCTGTTCTAGGATAATATGAGTTTATTCTATAAAAAAACTAGCCTCTTCCTATTTCATTTGGGTACCCAAAAAAATTCATGAAATTTGGACAAATTTTTTTGGCCAAAAAAGTTACCCTTTTTTTCTCATTTCAGATCTTGATTTCTATGGGTCCAACTCATTTACAGCAATTACCCGCTGTTGCTTTGCCATCTAAGAAGGTGTCCCTAAAGGGATTTATGTGTAAATGTATATTTCTATTTTTTGTGAATATTTACGTCTTTTTTTTGTATACTTAAATTTTTAATATATTTCCAATAAATAGTTATTTTGTAGATGGGTATCATTTCTAATTTCAGTAGTTTTTAGCATTCTTTGACGTATTTTTAGCAAGTCAAACAATACAGATTGATGCATAACTAAATTTTTCCTGATTTTTTTTTGGAATCGGGGTCGCACGTGACCGAGAATACCCTTAAAGGGGTGTCCGAGTAGCGTACCTATCCAGGGTTAACATATATTAACATTTTCTATATAGATATGTAAACATAATCATACATATATATATATATATATATATATATATATATATATATATATATATATATATATATATATATATATATATAT
The DNA here is from genome assembly GCF_036898095.1 of Palaemon carinicauda. Classification (NCBI taxonomy): domain Eukaryota; kingdom Metazoa; phylum Arthropoda; class Malacostraca; order Decapoda; family Palaemonidae; genus Palaemon; species Palaemon carinicauda. The sequence continues at coordinate 87,735,983 of NC_090743.1, read as the reverse complement.
ATATATATATATATATATATATATATTTGGTCTCAAGCCATGTCGTCCTGATGGAAGTTCCTAAAGTAGCTTCCTAAGGGATATATGTTACTACAGTGATATTCCCAGAGAATTAAACCTTCAGGTCCCAGAATTCTAACTCCTGGAGCTAATATCCTTAAATTTTCTCTCAAGGATGTCGCATAATATCAGAGGACGTATTCTTGACACGCCACATAGCAATCTGCACCCCTAATAGCGTTTACGCTTCGAGCGGGACGTTGCAGAATAGAAGGGGGGCCATATAAAGGTTGCCCCCATTCTTGTACTACTATTGACCACCACAACAGCGCCATTCCCAAGATGGTGGACAATCCTAATTTTGTAGCGATTTCGCTTAGTGGTGTTCCCTGTTGATCTAACTTTTCGATTGTTTTACAAGGATTTTTATTATGCATTCTCCAACTTCTTTCGTCTTCGGAAAGTTGAGTATTGGGTCTTTACAATGAGTAATTTTTAGCTCCTGTTTCACAGTGAAATTAAAGTAATTTATTGTGTTTAGAAGCTAAGCCTCATACCGAAGGTGCCATGAGCACAGTCGTTCGTTAGGCATGTGTTATTTAGTTAGTAGAGCGACTTCCCGGTTTTAAATTGTATTAATTAATTAATTATTTATGTAAGCTATTTAGGCAAATTATACTTGTAAAGATATTTATATTGTGCATAATTTTCCTTTCTGTGTCGATCGTATAGTTAGAGTTTCGGTGAGTGAGGTAACCGAGATCTCGTCTCGCCTAGATAACCTAACCTAGGCGTTTTATTATATGTTTTGACATTTCCCCGATTACCCTCGTGTGTTGTGATTTCAATTCATGCAGAGATAGTTATCTCTTAGAATTAGATGAAACATTACATGTCTCCAAAAGGGGATTTAAGGGTAATTCCTCTTTCCCTCGGAGTGTACCCTTAGGCTACGACCTTAGTGGGTCGGCCTCGAATTTATAATTCAGGCATGACTATCCTACGGTTTTTTCTGCCCTTCCCCTGTGAGCGCAGATGCAGGTTTTTGGGTTTGGGACAGAATCTCAGTGTATTTAGTCTGTAGTTGGTAGCTTACTAGCAAGATGAATAGAATTCTTTTGCTAGGTTAGGTTGCCGACATAGGAGGCTAGACCTCCTTAGGCCACTCCTGAAGGGTCTGTATGATATGATACCTTCTCCCTGTGGACTAGTCCTGTGTTGGTTGACCCTAAGCTGAAGAATAGAATTCTTCTACTGCCTAGGGGATACCGGCACTAGAACCCCGTTTCCTTTCTGTTTAGAGGTGGGGGCGAGGGTGTGTTTAGAAGCTAAGCCTCATACCAAAGGTGCCATGAGCACAGTCGTTCGTTGGGCATGTGTTATTTAGTTAGTAGAGCGACTTCCCGGTTTTAAATAGCATTAATTGACTAATTATTTATGCAAGCTATCTAGGCAAATTATACTTGTAAAGATATTTATATTGTGCATAATTTTCCTTTCTGTGTCGATCGTTTAGTTAGAGTTTCGGTGAGTGAGGTAACCGAGATCTCGTCTCGCCTAGGTAACCTAACCTAGGCGTTTTATTATATGTTTTGACATTTCCCCGATTACCCTCGTGTGTTGTGATTTCAATTCATGCAGAGATAGTTATCTCTTAGAATTAGATGAAACATTACACGTCTCCAAAAGGGGATTTAAGGGTAATCGCTCTTTCCCTCGGAGTGTAGCCTTAGGCTACAACCTTAGTGGGTCGGCCTCGAATTTTTAATTCAGGCATGACTATCCTACGCTTTTTTCTGCCCTTCCCCTGTAAGCAAAGATGCAGGTTTTTGGGTTTGGGACAGAATCTCAGAGTATTTAGTCTGTAGTCGGTAGCTTACTAGCAAGATGATTAGAATTCTTTTGCTAGGTTAGGCTGCCGACATAGGAGGCTAGACCTCCTTAGGCCACTCCTGAAGGGTCTGTATGATATGATACCTTCTCCTTGTGGACTAGTCCTGTGTTGGTTGACCCTAAGCTGAAGAATAGAATTCTTCTACTGCCTAGGGGATACCGGCACTAGAACCCCGTTTCCTTTCTGTTTAGAGGTGGGGGCGAGGGTGCTACCAACCTCTTTATGGTATTGATCTAACCCTAGGCTAAGGAATAGGATTCTTTAGCCACATGGGATAGTTCTAATACAGGAACGGAGTTTTGTTAAGTAAGGCAGGACAGGCTATGGCTGGCTCCTGCTGTACCTTTTACAGGACCCTCTTTTCCCTTCCCTTCTATCCCTTTATGTTGGCGACTCCCTGCAACCTTACTGTTGACGGTGGGTTGCCGGGATCGACCAGACTCCCTCTCTTCAGTCGTTGTCCGACTGCCAGTAGCTATTTCAGTGGAAGGCTGCCATGACAACTGCCGGCCAGCAGTCATGACAACTGTCAGCCGGCAGTAATGACATCTGCTGGCTGGCAGCCATGACAGCTGCCGGCCGGCAGTCATGACAGCTGACTGCCGGCAATCATGATGGCTGCTGGCAGGCAGCCAGGGTAGCTCCTGGCCGGCAGCTTGTGTCCATGTTAACTGTGAGTGGGAAGTCCCTTCTGTTACCAAAGGTTCTTTAGTTCTCCCTTGGACTGCTAGCAACAGCGTCTGTTGGCGGGGCACTGCCTACCAGGCCGTCACAGATTGGTGCTGACTCAACCGGCAGCACGCCGACTGTACTGATACTGCCGGCAAGGTATAGATAGGACTTTGCTGGCAACAGTACTGTAGCTGGATGGAAGCTTGAATGTTACATTCTCCCCTTCCATTTGAACCTTCTTTCTGGAGAAAGGTAGTAAAATAAGATTTTTACATCCATATTTAATGTATATATGCACAGTATTAGGTAGCCTTTCCTCCATACTATCTCTCTCTCTTTTAGCTAGCAGGCTGGATGTGCCGAGAAAAGCTAGCTATGCAGACGACATGCCGGCTGAACTACAGTTTATGTTTATACAGGCAGTTAGTATATTTGCAGTATAAGACATACTGCAAATAGAAAGCTACAGTATTTATTATACTAGTAGTGTTTTCCAATATATTTTGAGTATCCTACCCAAGTTTTTGTGGAACCCAATCTCATATTGAAATAATTTATTTTCTTTAAGATTCTGATTAGATCTCAGTCTTCAGATTACCCTGCAATATTAAAATTTTTAACGACTGGAGATTACACTCCACACCCTTAAAGGGCAGAGCCCTTATCCTTGAGTCGCCATGATCAGGAAACTATGATTTAATATTGTAAGGGAGGTCACAGCAAATAGGTTGGGTGGGATACACGAATATATGTCTTTAATTTTCCCCAGTCCAGTTGGCATCATGCCAGCTGGACCGTGCAGTCAGATGCTTGCCATAAAGGCAGTACATTGGTTGGATCACACTATATATAATTATACAGTAGCCAGTAATTTGCAATATAGTGCATACTGCAAATAGAAAACTACAGTACGATTATACAGTAGTTATTTCTAACATATCTTGGGTACCCTTGTGCGAGCTTATGCTGGTGCCGCTCTTATATTGAAGGAATAGTGTTTCTTCATTAAGCTGGTTGAGAAATCAGTCATCCTTACCCCACAGTGTTTAGTATAAAAGGGACAGTGAATTATACACTTCTCTACCCCTAGGGGTGAGAGACCCTCTTTTTAGTTGGAGTTCCTTTGATAAGGGAATCTCCTCACATTTAATACTGAGGGGAGGCAACAGCATTTGTTTTTGGAGGATACGCAAGTATGTGTCTTCTACTATCCCTTTATAGCTTGCAATCCTAAGCTATTCTGTTAAGATACAACTTTTTGATATATTGGTTATCAGTGAGATACTCAATCGTATACTCATTCTGTTTTCCTTTCTTTACAAGAGGAACACCAGATGTCATGTGTTGCAGTCTTCTGCAAAACTAAGAGTAAGTGTTTTTTTACGGACATAATGCATGCAGGTTTTATGCCCCCTTCAATATTTACGAACCCCTGCATTATTGGAATCCGCAGGCTTGCAAAGTATGTTGGACCTTATTGTCCGAGGGTTTCAAGAATCCCAAATCGGTAGAGACTAGGGATGCAGCTCGTTTCAAGCTACGCAACTGGGTGAGAGGCTTTCAGAAAATCTCTCCGGGACCTTACCTGCCTAATGACAAGATGCGTAGGATATTATTTCCAACAGCAAGTAGGGAAATATTGGTACCCCAGACACGAGATACATCTCCCGACGGCCAGATAACCTTTGGGAAGGAACGCAGAAAGCGCTCACGGGAAGAAGGGGAGAATGTCGGATTGGAATTGTCTCCGTCTGTTCCGGCTCTAGAACCAGCGACATCGATATCTCCGCGTTCTATCCCTCTATTAGATGGAATGGACCAGTTATGGGCCCAAATGAGGAATCTAATAGAAAACCTGTGAAAACAGAGTGAAAAGAAGGAGGCGAAATGCAAGGTAGAGCCTTGTAAAGCTCCACTTGTCGCTCCTCAGGGGTCATACAAACGACCCATAGATCAAGATCTTCCGACATGCTCCAAAACCAATCCCTGGAGGTTTGTGGAGCTGATGCTGATTTTAAACGGCAAACTCTACATCTCAGAGAAGATGGGTGCTCATCCTTTGGACTAAATCAAGTTTTGGCCAAGCTTTGACGCTTTTCCTAACTGTTTCGTTAGACTGAAGGATGAACCAAGGTTAAGAAAAGGAACGGAATCAAAGGAGGTTATGATTCTCGACCATGATAAAGCAGACGCTATCCTATCAAGTAGCATAGAAAAGGCGGGTTACTCGGTGTCGAAGGTATTCACACCATGTTACAGGCACTCTTCCTTTCTTGCTCCTGCTTCAATTTCATTCCCCTTTACGGAGAAAGCATTTAAATATGTCACCGAGGCAGTGGAGGCAGATAAACCGTGTCCTACACTCAAGGAGTCCGAGCCTCTGTCACTAGTCTTTCCCAGACAGGAGAAGGAAGTTGTTTAGAAAGCTGAAAAAGTTTGGCTAGATTGACAGCTGTAAATGGTGAGTACTGTTCCAGTAGGAACATTTTGAGGGCGACGTACGCTATTGGGGTGTCCCCTTGGTCGCAAAGTCAATCTGATATTTCCGGGGGAGTGTCCTTAGTGGTCGCTGCGAGAACATAATCTGTTTTGATGCTTGAGTCACGCCCTTAATGCAAAACTTTACCTCGGCACGCCTAATCCAGGCGAATGCCTCTGAACTGGTGAAAGGCTATTATTTCACGGGATGTGGCATTAAGGTAGAGTCAGTGTCGGAGGGGGCCTTCATCAAACAGTAACATACAGAAGTGCTAAGGAAGGTGGGAAGGAGCTGGACACCAATGTGCGAGGCACCAGTTAGGTGATAATTGAGAGGTGAGGTGAATGCAACTAACTTTATTAAACAGTCATCGAGATTAAATACCAGGATTTATGAGCAACAACATCACAAAAATTCAAACAAAATTAAACTTGACCTATCAGTTTTATACAGGTTTGCTTATCAACAATTCAGGGAGGATTGGGTGATAAGATAAAAAGCAAAACCGTTATAGTGTACGAGCGTGTACGAAACACGTGCAGTACAACATTAACAGGGGCGCTTACTTTGGTCCTGGCATATGAAAAAATAAAGGGGTTACCAGCTGTAATATTATTTGTTATACCTTTGATACCTTTTACGTGAGGGAGTTTTATTTTATTTTTGAAATCTGTTTGATTGGTAATGCAATTGAGGGAGTTTTATTTTATTTTGGAAATCTCTTTGATTGGTAATGCATATGAGGAAGTTTTATTTTATTTTTGAAATCTGTTTGATTATAAATGCATGATCTCTTAATATGTGTATTGGCTTTGTTAATGGGCTTTGCTATCGTATAGGTATGGTAGAGTAATTGGGTAAGTTGTTTACGGAAGATTTCCAATTCTTTATTTATGTAGGTTTGGGAACACATTCTCAATATTCTAAAAGAAAGATTGCAATCTATTCTTATCTTTACAGAAAGACCATGGTAATCGAGGAAATGGATGTAGAAAAAAGAAAAAGTTGGTTTTCTATATACATTGAAGTTGTAACTTCAGGATTCCCCCACCCCTTAAAAAAAATCCAGTTTTATCCAATTCAGTTATAAATTTTATAATAGTGATGAAAACATTAAAATCTCCCTAGTTATGACCCCAAAACGTTTATTTATGACTGAACTTTTCTAAGGATTTGATGTCGTTTCCCTTGTTAACTGTTTTTCTTATAAAATAGAATTAAAAAATTCATGTGAAATAGAGTTACCGGGCTCTTTCGTTAATTTTTCTTAATTGGTGTCATCATTCAGAAGCTATTGAGCTTTGTGGCATGCGTCTATTTGTCAAGAATAACGATTTTGTCGTCTTTATCGGATTTGGTGATAATGATGTCATCCGTTTGCGTTATGATAAAATTGCCTTATGAAACTTTCTGAAGAGTGGAATTTTACTGTTATTGTTTCAAACACATTCAACAAATTAGTTTAAGACTAATTATTTTTACTGCTGACAGAGATATAGATCAAAATGAAGGTGACTTGTTATATAAAGAATATTCAGAAAAGAAGCAAGTGTATAACTACTTAGTTATTATTAGGCTTTCTGAGTATGGCTAATTTATAGCAAGCTCACAGTTTGTTAATTACATTTTATAAATAAATTCTCCGGATCTACCTAGAATATATGAAGGCAAATATTGTAATTAATATGGAAATATGAGAATGGTCGTTCATGGATCTTCACAGTATCTCCAACTTAAAACTAGCTGATATGAGAAGTTTCCGACAATGCAATCCTGCTGCTGTTTATCTTCTTCATCTGGTTATCTGTCCCACTTGTGTACTGTATCAGATGCAGCATCTTAGGAACTGTCAATGGTTTTGCCATCCAGCTTCTCTCTATCCATAATAAAATCTACACTTTCAAACCACGTTGCTTCCCTCTCCAAATCTCATAGGACAATCGTCTTTTGTATTTGCGACTGGTAATCCCATGACTCCATTAATCTCCTTTGAAGGAAATAGTTTTCCGTCTCCCAGGGATCCCGGCCACTTTACTACAATTGCACACTTCATTGAAGTGTGCGATTCAGTAGTAGTGATGGGTTTGATTTCCCATCTTAAGCCCTCCCATAATCATTAAGTATCAAATAGTCAAAGGAGAGTGGCAGCTTTTTCTCAAGATTCAACAGATATATCTCAAAACTAGGAGATTTATATGGACTATCAGCACCATATAAACATAATTTGATACAAACAGACGCCAACGACCAAACTAGAATTTTTTGTTTAGAAGTAGAATCGCTTCTGGAATATAACACAGACTGCACTACTATAGCAATTACATCACCTTTCCTTCTTTCTATCTCTCTTTAAATGTAATGAAATCCAGTAAACAGGTTTAAGGAAACATTATTCAGATAGTTAATATACTCTTTTTCCCATCACAGAATTTCTTGCTAATGAATATATTTCTTAAAGTTAAATTATACCGATAATAGCTTTTTTTATGCACAACGGAATTAATGATATAAAGCTTGATTACTTAAATGTAAAGCTCTTTTGGAGTTAATAAGAAAAGCGATGCCTGTCAACAGGTGAATATTATTGATTTACGCTCAAGAAAGATTTTAGGGAAGGAGATTGATTGATTGATTTGAAGTTCTCTGGCATTCTGACATCGATTAGGGAAGGAGAGAGATGGATGATAAGATCTTCGAAAAAACTGTATAAAAGAAAAGATCAACACCTATCTTTATTTTCTAATCATTTTTCTTTGTTTCAATATCTCTACAAAATTTGTATATATTTTTATCGCTTAAATTATCAAATCATTAAGTAAAAATTATATGAATATTGAAATGAAGGAACATCAATTGTCTGCTTGATATTTTATTTATTTCTCTTTTTTTTTTTGCGGTGACTTTTTCTCACATTTATTACTAATTCCATTTAACTACTTTACTTTTTTTTTTCATAATATCCGTAATCGTACTTTATAATAATAATAATAATAATAATAATAATAATAATAATAATAATAATAATAATAATAATAATAATAAGATCCGAATGTAAAGGATGAGAGTATTATGATAAGTCTTCTAGCAACATGCATAACGAACTAGTTGAACGAAGGTGCCAGAGATTAATATTTGTATCATGAATAAGAAATATGAATATCCCAACCTCCGGTCAAACAAATTAAGATGAGTATCAGGAATTGGGGACCAGACAAGAGAACAATACTCGAAACTAGGTAGAATTAGAGAATCAAAACACTTCTTCAGAATAGACTGATCACCGGAAATCTTAAAAGATTTTCTCAATATTTAATGTTATGAGATGTCTTTCTTTACTGACTCCTCTTTTACGTTATCTTTTTTAATTCAAAATAAATTGTAGAACATATAATTATAATTTCAGGTAGAGGTCCATAACTAGAACCTTCCGGATATATAAATTCTTTCACCATTTTACAGTACTGGTCTATATGCTGATCAAGATACTTCATTGTTAATAACAAGCTAATATATGATTTTTACTTCATTATAGATTTTCTCCTTTAGTGTTCACTTCATTATAATATTTATGTATTTCGGAGCCCAATTAAGTCGTAGTCTGGGCATGGCACAAGCCACCCGTTGAGATACTACCGCTAGAGAGTTATTGCGTCCTTTGACTGGCTAGACAACACTGAATTGGATCCCTCTCACTGGTTACGGCTAACTTTTTATTGCCTACACATATACCAATTAGTATATTGCCTACACATATACCGATTACTAAACATTTCTTCTCCAATGAAAGGTAACTACTGCACCATAATTGTTCAGTGGCTATTTTCCTCTTGTTAAGGGTAAACGAGACTCTATAGTAAGCAGCTTTTCTAGGATAAAAACACTTCAAAATCAAACCACTATTCTCTAGTCTTGTAGAGTGCCATATTCTCTGTACAATGGTCTTCCACTCTTGCACCCTCTTGCTTGAGGGTACACTCTAGTACAGTATTCTATCATATCTCTTTTCCTTTATTTTTAATTTTTATAGTTTATATATGAAATATTTATATAAAGGCTGTTATTGTTCTCAAAATAGTTCATTTTAATTTTTTTTTATTCTCTTGTAGTTTATTTATTTCGTTATATCCTTTTCTCACTGCCATTTTTCCTTGTCGGAGCCATGGAACTTATAGCTTCATGCATTTCAAATAGGATTTTAGCGTGGCTAGTGAAAATGATAATAATAATAATAATAACAATAATAATAATAATAATAATAAAGCAAAGTCTAAGGAAAATAAGTAATTTCATGAGGCAGCAGTGAAAGATTTGAATTCTTAATTCGATATTTACGCCAATTCTAAATCTTGTAAGCAAATGTGAATATTAACATTGTATAGATGACATTAAGGACATTTCCAAGTGACTAATTATCATTTGCATAATTGTCGGAAAGTATCAGAGAAGTTGGTTAGAATGGCTGAGATGATGTACAAAAGAACAAAGACAAAGACAAGACTAATAAGAGCAGTTGGGGAACAAATCATTGAAGTTAGTGATGGATTACACCAAGGGTCACCATTAAGCCCGAGTTTATTTGTGCTGGTCATGAATATGTGAAGTGAAGATATCAGGAAGGACAAGTTGTAGTTGTTGGTATGTGCAGGTGATTTAGTTATACTGCTAAAAGTGAGTACGACTTACAGAGAAGGGATGTAGAGTGTCAGGAAACGTTGGGGATGGTTGCCTTAAGGATAAAAGTAGATAAGGGTACGGTTATGGTAAGCAGTAAACATGGTAGAAACGAGATAGCCATTCGTGAAAGTAGAGGTTCTCACTATATATATATATATATATATATATATATATATATATATATATATATATATATATATATATATATATATATATATATGTATATATATATATATATATATATATATATATATATATATATATATATATATATATATATATATATATATATATATATATATATATATATATATATAGTGTGTGTGTGTGTGTCCGTGAAACGTAATCTTCTTTTTATTTAACGTTTAAAAGACTAATTCATTTTCACGACCACCATTACCTTCAAATAGAACACATGATGAGAGGGAGACGTTGAGACCAAAGGAATCTTTCCTCAGTCACGATCATTGACACACTAGCGCGTCAAAGTATCTCTCTCTCTCTCTCTCTCTCTCTCTCTCTCTCTCTCTCTCTCTCTCTCTCTCTCTCTCTCTCTCTCTCCAATCGAGGATATATAGATTCTAGATGAAGGAAGTGAAAATATAATTCCAGGGTGTATTGACCGGAGATGAGGATTAGAAGACCCCTAGGTAGGAGGTTGGCCTGGGCACCATCCATCCGTTGAGATACTACGGCAAGAGAGTTATTGGGGCCCTTAACTTGCCAGATAGCACTAATTTAGATCCCTTTCTCTGGTTACGAATAATGTCTCCTTAGCCTACACATACACCAAATAGTCGGGACAATTCTTTACACATTTTCCTCTGTCCTCATGCACCTGACAGCACTGAGATTGCTAAACAATTTCTTCTTCACTCAAGGAGTTAACTACTGCACTGTAAATGTTCAGTGGCTTCTTTCTTCTTGGTATGAGTAGAAGAGACTCTTTATCTATGGTAAGAAGCTCTTCAAGAAGGAAACTCCAAACCATACAATTTTTCTATAGTCTTGTGTAGTGCCATTGTATAGCCAGGCCAGGATTAAGTCCTTTTGAGGCCGTAAGCACTTGAGATTTTGATGCCCCATACAAATACCGTTTGTGTAATTCAAAATATAAACACAATGAACCACATAGAATTCTATCCATAGAAAAAAAAAAAAAAAAAAACAATGTGAAAGGAAACAATGTTTATTTTTGTATACTTTCACTTACATGTGAAAAGTGTTCTGCTGTTTTTAAAAGCAAAGTCTTTGATCATATCCTCAAAATGGATCTTATGTAACAAACTGTATATGCTTTCTATACTTATTAGAGGTAAGGCTTCCAGCCTGCTTTGTTGCATAGTTGTTCTGATGGCACTTTTATTATGCTTCCACTGAGAAAATGAGCATTCAGCTGAACAATATGTGACCATTAATGTTTAGAATATACGAAAGCCAATGTCTACACTTGGAGAGACATACTCAATGTCATCATCTACAAGTGTTCTATAAAGTTTATCATCATTATCATCATCTCCCCCAACGCCTATTGACGTAAAGGGCCTCGGTTAGATTACGACAGCCGTTTCTATCTTGGGCTTT
>NC_090743.1:87677180-87709680 GCF_036898095.1 Palaemon carinicauda | reverse complement strand
CTCGTTTTGGTATCATATTAATCAGAAGCTTAGTTAAATTAAAATAGGAGGGTGCTGTGGGCTTTGAAATAGTTATTGATGAATGTCTTGAGCGATGTCTTGAGCAGTTTTGTGTGAATGCAGGATTTATCTCATATTCCAAAGAAGCTTTGGAAGTGTTGATAAATTTTATCAGTAAGTACATTTTTTTTGGCGTGATTATGAATGATAGAAACAGTTTCTTATGTATCTTTGATTATAGTGCGATAGTTTAGCTACCTAGGAATGTCTGTAGGCATTTTTTCTTTCTTTATTTGCAGGACCGTAATTTCTCCTTTTGGAGATTACTTGTATACGGATGAAGAAATTGTGACCCTGGTAGTATCAGCACTTGAAAGTGATTGCTGTTGTGAATTGGAACCCAATCGGTAATGTTTCTGTATGTTTGAACGAATTTTCTCTTCGATTGATGATTATGAGGTTATCTGGCAGGAGATATGTAGGTTTCAGGCCATCAAAGGAGACTCAGCGTTCTTTGCCACGAATGTGAATTGAGTAAACCTTCGGCGTACGATGGATTACTAGATAAGGGCCCATGTAAGGGCACGTTAGCGTTAGCTTGCTAGTGTCATAATGTGCCTTTCTGAGTGCAGATCTGTCGATATGTGTTGCTTTGCTGGGGCTTTAACCCTGGATAGGTACGGTGGGTCGTTTGCGACCCCGAGCGTCAAAAAAAAACAGGTTTTTCTCACGTGACTCACCCCCGTGACTGAATTTGTGAGTGATCGACCTGCAGGAGGTGTCTCCCCTACACGCTCTAGTAGTGTCCAGATGTGCATTGCTGTAGCTGTACTCCTTCCCCGATTTCTGAGACGCGTCGGGGTCGAGCGCGACCGAGTTTACCCTTCTAAGGTAGTTTGCATAATTATCAAAGTTATTACGTATTATGAAATTGTTGTAGAATGGTGCAACTTGTATAGGTTATCAGTTGTGGAAAGTCTTGGTGGATTGTTTGGCTACCATGTGCATGATTTTTTTTTTAGTTAAAATGTCGTTCATCACCACAAGGACCATTTTACCGCGAGTGCCCCTTTTTCATTTTTTTTCATTTTTTTGCCAAGTCCTTTTTCCGTAAGATATTGCCAAATAGTGTCGTAAAACTTTTGCTTGTTTAGTGTTGGAAAGTGTGTCTAGATGATCTGGCTACCCATGCGTGACTTTCTTTTTGTCAGATACGACGTAGTTATTGGTATATTGGGTATTTAACTGCGGTTACCAATTTCTGTTTTTTTTCAATATTTGTAAAAATTACTACGTAGTAAGGAATTGCCGTATATTATTCATTTTTTTTTTCATGTTTATGTGTTAGAAAGTGTGCCTTGATGGTTGGGCTAACACGTGCATGTCTTTTTTTTATCTGAGATGCCGTATATTAGAATGTCGGGCATTTTACCGCGAGTGCCCCTTTTTAATTTTTTTCCATTTTTTTGCCAAGTCATTTTTCCGTAAGATATTGCCAAATAGTGTCGTAAAACTTTTGCTTTTTTAGTGTTGGAAAGTGTGTCTAGATGATCTGGCTACCCATGCGTGATTTTGTTTTTGTCAGATACGACGTAGTTATTGGTATATTGGGTATTTAACTGCGGTTGCCAATTTCTGTTTTTTTTTTTCAATATTTGTAAAAATTTACTACGTAGTAAGGAATTGCCGTATATTATTGATTTTTTTTTCATGTTTATGTGTTAGAAAGTGTGCCTTGATGGTTGGGCTAACACGTGCATGTCTTTTTTTTTATCTGAGATGCCGTATATTAGAATGTTGGGCATTTTTCCGCGAGTGCCCCTTTTTATTTGTTTTGCATTTTTTTGCTTAGTCATGTTACCGTAAGGAATTGGCAAGTAGTGTCGCAAAACTTATATTTTTATAGTGTTGGAAAGTGTTTCTAGATGATCTGGCTACCCATGCCTATTTTTTTTTAGCCAGATATGGCGTATATATAAGTATGTGTTCGATTTTCCTGTGATTGCCATTTTTTCGTTTTTTCCCATTTCTTTCAAAATTACTACGTACTAAGGAACTATCACAGAGTAATGATTCGTTTATATGTTTATTTGTCGGAAAATGTGCCTTGATGGTTTGCCTAGCACGTGGCTGAATTTTTTTTTTTTTTCTGAAATGCCGTATATTAGAATGGCCATTTTTCCACGAGTGCCCCCTTTTATTTGTTTTGCATTTTTTTGCTTAGTCATGTTACCGTAAGGAATTTGCAAGTAGTGTCGCAAAACTTATAATTTTATAGTGTTGGAAAGTGTTTCTAGATGATCTGGCTACCCATGCCTATCTTTTTTTTTTTAGCCAGATATGGCGTATATATAGGTATGTGTTCGATTTTCCTGTGATTGCCATTTTTTCGTTTTTTCCCATTTCTTTCAAAATTACTACGTACTAAGGAACTATCACAGAGTAATGATTCATTTATATGTTTATTTGTCGGAAAATGTGCCTTGATGGTTTGCCTAGCACGTGGCTGAATTTTTTTTTTCTGAAATGCCGTATATTAGAATGTTAGCCATTTTTCCGCGAGTGCCCCTTTTTATTTGTTTTGCATTTTTTTGCTTAGTCATGTTACCGTAAGGAATTGGCAAGTAGTGTCGCAAAACTTATATTTTTATAGTGTTGGAAAGTGTTTCTAGATGATCTGGCTACCCATGCCTATCTTTTTTTTAGCCAGATATGGCGTATATATAGGTATGTGTTCGATTTTCCGGTGATTGCCATTTTTTCGTTTTTTCCCAATTCTTTCAAAATTACTACGTACTAAGGAACTATCACAGAGTAATGATTCCTCTAGATGTTTATTTGTCGGAAAATTTTGTTTACTTCTTTTTTGATTGAATATCATCAAATTTTTTTAGCTAAAATATTATATTGTTTTACATTTTTTTTTTTCGATTTTATTTCCCTTCAAAATATTTTTTTGGGGTCAGAATTTTAATTTTATAGTCGTAAAATAATCGACAATTATCCAGCAACCCACCATACAATTTTTATGCATATCCAATAATAATTAGATTAGTAAATAACACCTTGAAATAGACATACCCTTCCTACATTTCAAGTGGCAGATTAGGGAGTCTGAGTCAGTGTGGTTGGCGGCCATTTTGTGGACATATCCGAAGCGTAAGCTGCCCTATCTATATATATTCTTGTTCCCTATAGAATTTGTGATATTTTGGTATATTTTTACCTGCATAAATATCATATTATATATTAAATATATGTATTTTTTTACGAAATTTCTAAGTACTCAAAAAATTACCTCTAGATATGGCCCCTGATATAAATGTAATTTACAAAATAATGAAGATTTTTTTACATATTTCTATTTTAGGATAACATATGTTTATTCCCTAAAAAAATTAGCCACTTCCTATTTCATTTGGGTACCCAAAAAAATTCATGAAATTTGGACAAATTTTTTTTGGCCAAAAAAAGTTACCTTTTTTTTCTCATTTCAGTTCTTCACCTCCATGGGTCTGACTTCATCCAAAATACATCAAGATGTGTCCTAAACATTCAAGAATCAATTCCTAAAAGGATTTGTGTATATATGTATAAACTTTTTTTTTATGAATTTTTGTCAGGTCTTTTTTTTCTACTTATTTTTTTAAAATATTCATAATAAATAGTTCTTCTGCAGATGAGTAGTATTTATCTTTACAGTTGTTTTAAGCATTCATTGAAGTTTTTTTTGGCAAAAGAAAAAAGGAGGTTACTGCAAAAACTGATTTTTCAAGAATTTTTTTTGCCGTCGGGGTCGTTCGCGTCCGAGTATACCCTTAAAGGGGTGTCCGAGGAGCGTACCTATCCAGGGCTAAAGTCTGGCGGCAAGGAGTGAATCTTCCCACAATATGACTTAGTTGCTGGAGATTATCGGTGGAAGTTGTAGACAGAAAGGTGCCCACTCCTGAATCCATGTTTTGATGTATTTTTGAGGTTTGGCAGGAAGTACAGTTGCGAACCCAATCTTTAGCATCCTTAGAAATGCCATGCAGTAGATCGGTCCAAGGGATGTAAAAGGCCATGAATGAAATTAAACACCTCTCAGATCATGCTAGCAGTTATCCAATGTTGTTGTCTGCCAGTACTGACATCACAGAGGAGAGTGGTATCGTGGTCATCAAGAGGGATATGTAGTATGTCCTACATGTTGGGTACTTAGGATCTTTTCATTGTGATTCTGGCGAGGCATTGTAATCCAATCCCAGGTGAATGGTGGCCAATATTATTCTTGACGGGGCATTGGCAACGGGGTTCATTTTGCCAGGGACGTGTTAAAGGGTGCTATTGTATTCAGCCATGGCAGAGATAATGGCGTTGACGGGGAGAACACGCATCGAACTGTCACGTAAAGGCATGCACCAGAAGCATGTTGTACATGCAAATGCCAAAGGCGCACCTTCTAAGAAGTGGTGAAAGTGACAGACTGCCTAGTGCACTGCCAGCAATTTGCTGTTGAAGGAAGAATAGCAGGATTCCGCCTTGGACAGTTTTCTACTGAAGAAGGCTATTGGGTGGTGTAAGCCGTTGTGGCACAGGGAAAGTGAGAGCAGCAGCCGTTGATAGGGCATTCTTTGCACTGCAGAAGGCAGCCCCTTGAAGGGGACCACACTTCAGGTGTTTTTGTTTGACCTTGAGGGAGACATAGAGGGGAACAAGAGTTTCTATGCAGCAGCCCCGAATATGGTGTGGCAATAGTAAGTGGCTGTAGAAGTGGGTTGGGGCTTGAGCAATTGGTGGCATATGCGGGTGGTGGCCGGGTTTGTCACCGCCTTGGCATGTTACGGGGTGGGCATCTGTGTCCTAAAGCATTCATGTCAGCTTCGGTGGATGTTGAATTGCTATCCTCTTTGTCAGAAGTGGAGACATTTATTGAGGTCTTGAAGGTGGTGAAGTGGGAGTCCATAAGTGTGTCGACTTTGGTCATCATGTCTTTCATAGGCAAGTTATCGACAATAGGGATGGCAGTGCGTACAGGTTCGAGTCGGCGTCATACCCAAAGGGCACTAAGTAGGTTTACCTGCTAAGGAGAGACGTCTGCTGTAGGTTGAAGGCGAGCTATACTGGTCATTTCATTTCCCCCAAGGGCGCTTGAAGCCTTTTGGTCCCCAATGGTTGTTGAGAGAGCCGAAAAAGTTTGGCTGTACGAGTGGCTGGCAATGGTGATTACTGTTCAAGGTGGTATGTTTCGAGGACGCGTACACTATTGGGTTGTTCCCTTTGTCACAAAGCCAATATGAGATTTCCGGGAATGTTTCTTTTAGTATCACCAAGAGAAAACAATCTGCTTTGATGCTTGAGTGAATCCTACCCTTAATGCCAACCTGGACCTCGGCGTGCTGAACTGTACTGGTCAATAGGTTCATGAGTGTGGCGTTGATAGGAGAGACAGTGTTGGAGGGGGTTATCATCAAACCGTAAGACACAGCAGTGAGGACGAAGGCAAGAGGGAGCTGGTCACTCTGGTGGTCACCAATCTGGGACTGAGCTGTTAGGTGATAGCTGAGAGGCGAGATGAATGCAACTGATTTTATTTCAACAGATGGTTTGTTTGTATACAACAGGTTCTGGACAAGAATTTCACAAAAATTCAAACAAAATAATTCGTAAAAAGGCAGTCTGAAACAGGTTCTGTTAAAAGTGAGGGATAGAGCGGGATATAAAAAAATACCGTTACAGTGTACAAGCGTCTGTGAAATAGTGTGGTACAATACAAAGTGGTTTTTCATACTGTAATGATTTTTTCAATAACTGGTTAATTACCTAGATATTGTCAGTGGTTGAATGCCCGCTTCTGAAGCGTGCCTCCTCTCTTTCTATTCAGCCTAATATTATCTTCGCAAATATTTAACATAATAGTTAAAGTAACAGTATTCTGCGGTAATTTGCAGGCCTTTTGTGTCTCCCTTTTTGTGAAATAGTGTAATTATAATATTTTTCCCACCATTCTTCCAGGTATTTTGAGTTTAGTTCTGTCAGTTTTACCACTATGATGTATATATATATATATATATATATATATATATATATATATATATATATATATATATATATATATATATATATATATATATATATATATATATATATATTTATATATATATATATATATATATATATATATATATATATATATATATATATATATATATATATATATATATATATATTACGGTCATTTTACAAAATGACAGGCCATAATGCCAGAAGACCAAACTCGTGGTCACTTTGCAAAATGACCTTAATTGGGGTTAGGGAAATTCCAGGTAAGTCTAAATCGATCCTAAGTTTGTGCAAAGGCATTCTTTTGTTAATTTTATTTTTACATGTTAGTAGTTAAATTCATGTTATCTTAAAATGTAAGGCATGGCAGTATGAAGATTTTTTAATTATTCCAGTGTTATCCACTCTTATAAATAATAAAAGAAGCCTTGTTTGGTTTTAATACTTTCTTCATAATTGGTCCATTATGGCACCTATCAAAATAAATTTAGTATGAGACAACAGCAAAGTTAAGATTCCGTTTCCCCCAAACTATTTCAACCTGAAAGAGCTCAATATTTTTTAAGATTTTGGCGTAGCTAATTCAAATATCATTTTTCACCCCAATCCTCCTACTCTAAGCCTTTAAATTGTAATCTGAACTCTGCCGTTTTTAATGAGGCTTTTTATATCTAAACAATGACTACATAAATTTTACAAGCTCAACCTTTTTGTTGTATTATAATTGGAATACTGTTACCTGGACTGGACAATAGCTGCATGTGCTGTCCCTTGTCTTTAAGACTTGATTGCTCTAGGTGGTGTCTTTTTTTTTTTATTTCCCATTTTATCAGTTTTTATTTTCACAACAGCAAAGGTGATCAAGAACATTGTTTTCAGATATAATCTACCATCGGTGTATTACAAACATGCTCTTGGAGAATGAGTGCGACCTATTCTATTTAACAATACTGAATCATTCCTAATCCGTGAGGTGATATCTGTTACTCCATTTCTATGGATCTTGACTTACAGTATTTGTCATAAACCATTAAATAGTTTCCATGGCCGTATTATTATATCACTATTGTTATTTCCTCCATTATCTCATATCTAACTACTGGGTCTTTGGAAGTGAATGGCTTTTAGGTTTTTTTTTTCACTTAATGGGTGTTTAATAATCATATAAATGATAATAATAATAATAATAATAATAATAATAATAATAATAATAATAATAATACAAATAATAATAATAATAATAATAATAATAATAATAATAATAATAATAATAATAATAATAAAGTTATTATTATTATTATTATTATTATTATTATTATTATTATTATTATTATTATTATTATTATTATTATTATTATTATTATTATTATTATTATAATGGTATTAAGAAAAAAATATTGCTCATCATCAGCCCCGCCCCAGCAGGAGGAAAATGTTGCATTTATTTTAAAGTACACTTACCCTAAGACCACCATCTTTAAAATACATGGATCTCTCTCTCTCTCTCTCTCTCTCTCTCTCTCTCTCTCTCTCTCTCTCTCTCTCTCTCTCTCTCTCTCTCTCTAAAGCTCATTATACATTTCTTCTTAACTATTTATTTCTCCGAGAGACATAATATTATTCCCTTTTCAATTATACAACTCATGAAAAAAAACTTTCGCGTTCCCTTAACATATAATTTTCACCTTTCCTTCCTCTGCATTATCCCTCTGATGCTAAATTTGTATTTTTGAGATTTCAATAAACATTCCTCGTTTGTTTCTTTATGTATCTAATTGAATATCATGAACTTGTGTTTCAGTGTATTAGGTAATAAAGGGATCATCTTGAGAGAAGAAGATTTCGCCGATTGCTTTTACTCGTGTCAAAACCAAGGTATTATTATTCTGGTATATTACCTGAGCGTGCGTGCATTATTTAGAAACAATACACATTCACTTTAATGTAAAAAAAAAATTTTCTCAATCATAAAAGCAAATAAAAGTTGATGGTAACATAATTACGGAAGGATGATTTTGAATAGTAAAACATATGTCCTTAAGTTCATCTGGATATTCATCTTTCGAATGCTCTTGAATTTGTATTATCTTCGTCGTTCCAACCATCATATCCAGCAGGATTTCCCCTTGATAGGTGTTCTGTTTCAACCCCTTTTTTCTGTTCTTTGCTTATACAAACGTGTCTGTATATTGCTTTATTTTTCGTGTGAGCAATGAAGTTGTTAGATTGTACTGTAATTATCAGCGAACTTTAAACTAATAAATATGCAAATTATGTATTAAATACACTAAATTGTATTTCTTAAAATCTAAGTACAAGGTTAGGAATAAATTCTACGTCGTGGGTGATATTTCAGCCAATGATGTCAAAAAGACTAAGATTAATGCCTATTGCAATGCACCACTAAGCATATCAAGATTAAATTTGAAAGTAATTATTGAAGAGCTGCATCACAGTCGTCCTCATTTGGGTGCTAATGTTAAGCACGTTCTTGCAAAAACACTGTTATTTACATGTTTTTGCATGTTTTTGATAACTTTATGAGAAACGTCAGACATTTTCCTAAAGAATGAGACCAACCTGACATCTCTATGACAAAAATTAAGGCTGTTAGAGCAATTTAAAAATATATATATAGCAAAATGTGCTCTAAATTTAACCTTACTTTGTCGGTAAAAGGGTTAATGAAACACTGCTTGATAGTAGAGTAAAAAATTAGAGAGTACTGGTAATTTATTCCGATGGTCCGCATTGCGATGACCGCTATGTTAACTAAAATTTTGTTTGTTGAAATCCTCTTTCCACTTATAGCTTTAAGATATAAAAGAAAAAGAATTATTAATGAGATTAGAATATACATGGGTTTGGAATCTGTCTTTTCAGTAGTGGGACATCTAAGCACTTAGCTAACCCCTTTAAAACCCTAGAGTCTTAAAAGGGAAGAAATAACCTTCCCAGGGAAATTCGAAACCCCGATGGGAAGAATAAAGCCTGACGATAATGTAATGTGGTTTACTGGTCATTTCTATAAGAATTGAAGGCTCTCAAATCGTTTATAACCTTAAACATTATGAAATATATTGGTCATATGAACCAATTTTATACTTTTTGACATCAATGCTTTCCAAATTGCCCAATAAATAAATGAATAAAGTTTTTTTATATTGTAACAAAATACATTAAGATTATTTCAGCAGTTTGATTTGAAATGTGGTTAAACCAAAGTTAATTATAAAGAGAGAGAAAAAAATAGATTATTAATTACCTCCATGCAATATACTTGGCAAATTCAGAATAAAATCTACATGAGCTGGATATAATTCATCTCTCCGTTGAACGTTTTCCTTTAGAGGGAGACCCTTTTTGAAGGTTCTCATTCATATTATCTTCGAATCTTTTTTCCAGATGTGGAAGGAAATGTTGGGATGTGTACTTTATATTTTAAACAACATGAAGTCCAAGATTCAAACTATGATTCTTAAGTTTCATTTGAATATTTTTTTCACTTGATTAAAAAAAAATAGTCACAGTAGTGATATATGAATATGCACTAGTTATAACTATAGTGATATAAATTGTAACACCATCTCTACTACTACTACTACTACTACTACTACTACTACTACTACTACAACTGCTTCTATTATTATTATTATTATTATTATTATTATTATTATTATTATTATTATTATTATTGTTATTATAAGTAAGGACTGTTAAATATGTATTGAAATAAAAGAAATAAAAAAGGCAGAATTGTTTCTTATTCTTCAAAGTATAGAATAAGATTTTTCGTTTTATTGGTTTTATTATTTTTTTTTTTTTAAAAACGTATATATTTGAATAACAGAGAGAAATTTATGAGAATTTAAACCAGAAATAAATAAGCAATGTGACATAGCGAGATTAAATTGCTGATTGATATTCGGCTATGAAATGATAAATCAAACCAAGTGAACAGTGATTTGGATTAAGGAAAAGATATTAATATTATTATATTTTACGAGGCATTCCATTTCCCTAACTCTCTTCCTTAATGCTTTTTCGTAATCATCTTAATTGATTCACTACAGGATCGACTGAATATAGAATTCCGTCTAACAATGATGTCTCACGATTAATGATATGAAAAAGACCACAGAGTCATCAACGCATTGTTTTGATCTTATTAGAAACGTGGGGAGAAATGTCATATACTTTAAAGGAAAATGCTTAATGTAAAGTGTTCCTCTTTTCTGATGGAGCCAATCTAAGCGCAATATTAATCAAATGGAAAATATTAGTTAATAATTCCTATAATTTCCCTTTTTTGTCCTCTTTAGCAATAAGTAATATGTAATTCCCAGAACATATTTCTCGTACAGTATCTTTTAATATTTTTTTTTCTACTTTAGGAGTAAGACATATACTATTATCCTTAATAGATAATATTTTACGGAAAACCATGTGTGAGATCAATATTGTTAATAGATGGAATAAATGAAAGAACTATTGACAATAGAAAATTAAGGAAGAAGAATATTTGGTAGTTATATTTGCCGGGAAATAAATCTTGGTAATAATTCAATTTCTTTTGCTTATAATTTTCTGAAGGAGAGAGAGAGAGAGAGAGAGAGAGAGAGAGAGAGAGAGAGAGAGAGAGAGAGAGAGAGAGAGAGAGAGGAGGGGACGGTGGAGGGGCGTGGGAGAATAATGGATACATCAACAAGAAAATTAGACAAAAAACCATCGCTATTTGTAACATAAACAAAGACAGTAAAGAGAAGTCAAGAACGTCGCTTGGATTTCTCTGAGCATTTGCCCGCTTTAATAGGGCGAATCGGCAACAGATGGCACTGGTATATTCCGGGCTGGTCTCTGTTTAGCTGGAATCACACTAAGCTTTTCTTCGCAAGCAGCGAATCGAATATTTTTCAGGCAAAGTAAAACGTAAAGCCAATCCAGTGCTGTGGGAGGACATTGTTTCAGATTAGTTCAGTTTACAAAGACCCCTTTGGTCGATTGATCTTAGGAATATCTTAGTGAAGTAAGACTGGCAAACAAAATTATATAATTATAGTATGTTTTATCTTTATAAAGTTCATATTTTTGGAGAGGTTCTAACGCCTTCACTGAAAATCTTTGTTGGATTTTTTTTTTTTTTTTTTTTTTTTACTATAATAACATATGTGCATTGGAAACAAAGACAGTACAGGGTCGTGGTGGCCTGGTGGTACCGTCCTTGTCTGGTGATTGCAAATCTGGGGTTCGAGTTCCACTCAAACTCGTTAGATCCTTTGGTCACTACAATCTCACCATCTTTATGAGCTAAGGATGGGAGGTTTGGTGGAGCCAATACGTCTTTCTGCTGAGTTCTCAGCAGCCATTGTCTGTTCCTCATTGGCCCTAGCTTGGGTGAAGAGTGTGCTTGAGCGCAGATCATATGTAATTTGGTTAGTCTCTAGGGCATTGTTGTGCTTGGGAGGGCAATGTCACTGTCCCTTGCCTTTGCCATTCATGAGTAGCCTTTAGACGTTTAAGCTTTTATGAGGGAAGAATGGGAAGCCTCCATATAAAAAGGCCCTGCGAACCCAGCTCCTTATCACCTATTGCCGACGCGCCCAACTAATTAGTTCCAAAATTCTACGTGATTCGGTATTTTGAAAGGTTCAAATGTTAATACAACAGTTATCCAGTCATTAGTTTTTTATTATCCATCTAGTGATTCCCCATATATCTGCATGAAAACGCATTATTCATTCGACTACCTAGAGTATGTTGTATTAATACGTATATTACTTGTTGGTTGTTTACTTATTTTCTCATAAGCTGAGGACCCTCTTCCTTTACACGGGACTATGAGTTGATACAGAATTCAATGTATGTAATATTTATTACTATTAGTAAACATCCGAATGTGTATATCACCTTTAGAATATGGCCAATCTTAAGACTGTAGTCGCATCTACAAAATGCAAGTTAAGGTTTCTCTGTGTATTCAATGTATATACAATATTAAGAAAATAACTTACTGAATATGTGAAAGACACGTGTCCGAAATGGGACCTGTACTTAAGACTTAATGAAAACGAGGGCAGAATATAATTGGTGGGTGATCTAGTATTGTTTTAGGTTGGTTAAGTCATATTTTACTCATACCATATAGGAATATATACTGAAAAGATGTTCTGCTTTTTTCTTCATTTAATGGGAGTCCTGTGTCTAGAGGTGTGTCTGCTCCCACATAAGTAACGTGAGGGGCTCTCGAAGTGCTCTTAGTCTCTAATGAGTACTGTTTCAATGTATAATCTCGGACTTTGATAAGTACACATGGTCTGCAAGTTTTAATAATCATATATACATTCAATCTACAACCTTACCATAACTTTACATTGACAAATAAGAGAAAAATAATGTAAAATAATTATTTTACATTATGACGATCTCATTGCTCCGATTGGTTTGAAGACTTGAATCACCGTTGCCAGATTGTGAGACCCCAAATTCACCAGAGAAGCAGGGATATACAACATATGAGCTTAAGTTAAATAGAAAGGCCATTAGGAATTACCGTAAAGTTTTCCAATGGTAAATTTTCTTTTATTCATGTTGCATCATCATCAAGCTTGATACAAAAAAAAAGAAAATAAAAAAAAAAATAAAACATAACATCCATCATATTTTGAGAAGAAAACTGGGAGCAATTTTTCATCTGGCAACACTGACTTGAGTAAACAAGTAATTATGCTGGGGAATCACAGTAGTTATTTCTTGCTTGGGGTTTTCGCCAACTTCCAGCCGATCCCGGCGAGCGGAAGTGTTGTAGTGTCAAACTACCATCTCGTGGTTCAAGAAGCGAATAGGAAAAAGTTGAAACAAAATCGTTCAGTTGACATCGTCAGGGCGGCCAGAAATTATCTGACTGTTGTAGTAATAAATTATGTACACTCGGAATATTATGTGAATTGAAAAACTCTACATCTACCACAGGACGAACAAGCAGATAATTTTTATCTTTAGAGGCTACGTGGACTCAAGATTGCCAAGCAAGAGCACATCCCATTTGCATCAGCCATCTCCTTGTTTACATCCGAAGTCATGCTCTTGGTTTGTACTTCCTGCTTCCCGACTGCCAATCTCGAGCAGCAAGCTTCCAGCTTCCCATTTTCAGCAGCAACGTGTGATTCCAGCTACACCGACACCAGCGTGCAATATACCAGCGCCACATGTTGCCGACGTGCCCTATTAAAACGGGCAAATGCTCAGAGAAAATCAAGTGATGTTCTTGCCTTCTCTTTACTGTCTTTGCACGGGAAATAAGAAGGTTGTCAATTTATATAACAATATGAGATGCTTTTATTTTTCATGTTGATGTATCTATTATTCTCACTTCCCTCCACCCTCTCTCTCTCTCTCTCTCTCTCTCTCTCTCTCTCTCTCTCTCTCTCTCTCTCTCTCTCTCTCTCTCTCTAGTTTTCAGTCATTCACTTCTTTTATAATCTCGTTTACTCTCTGTTAATTTGTTTTGCTGCTGGCTACGTCAGATCTTGTTTTAGTCTTTAACAGTACAATTATTATTATTATTATTATTATTATTATTATTATTATTATAATCGTACATTAGATAAAAACCATCACTATAGGTCCATGAATATAGGTTTTCCTATATTGAAAAGAAAAGCTAAGAGTTAAAAGATAACCAAATTGAATAAATTAGACTTTTTTTTTTCAGAATATACATCAATACATAGCTACACATACATAGACTAATGTCATGATAATATAATGGATGTTTTGGGAGTACTTAAACTATCATATCGTACCATAAAAATTAAAATATATATTTCAAATACATTTCATCAACCGGATGGAGAGATATTTTGAAAAGGAAAGATTATGATTAGTATCTACGATACAGAATTAAAATGAAGACTTTATTACCAAGCGCATTGCCTAGTGCTAATTAATATGCGAAGAGGAAAAAAAAGAATGAAAATATATGAATACAGATTCAGAAAACCATTACTCGTATAATATACTTAGGTCTAGACATATTTGATTGTCAAGACGCCAGTTAGTGACAGATGTATTATTAAAATTTTCTGCCCTAAAAAGCTACAGGTAGAAATGTAACGGGGTCAACTTTACCATTTCTACTCAACTCTCACTCACAGATTGGTAATTAGGGTACTATAGAAAATAGTGTAATAGGATTCATCGTCACTG
Organism: Palaemon carinicauda; assembly: GCF_036898095.1. Lineage (NCBI taxonomy): Eukaryota > Metazoa > Arthropoda > Malacostraca > Decapoda > Palaemonidae > Palaemon > Palaemon carinicauda. Next base: position 87,695,433 of record NC_090743.1, on the reverse strand, counting down.
ACTCCTGAATGAGATTAGGAATTTATATGTATTTATAAATGATATCAGATTTTTTTTTCTCAGTTCTCAAGCCTTTGCTGACTACTTGGCAAATAAGCAATAGACATTTAGTATGATTGTAAATATGCTGAGAGAAAATAATCAATTATTCCATATATTTCTTTCTTTTATCGAAATTTATTTAGCGACTAATGCCAGATCTTAAATTTGCTGGTGGAAGCGTAGTAGTCCCTTGGCTATCGAGGTCGGCATTTCTTTCTATTAGATACCTTCATGTTTTGTTCTTTCATCCACTTAATTGCTCATTTATTTCTTAATCAATTATTTGTTTATTTACTTATCTTTAGGGGGATGAAATGCCTGAATATTCTACGTTAATGAAATTTGAAAAAAACAAAACAAAAACAATTCCAACAATTAATGGAAAAAGTTTGCAATGGGAATCTTACCTATATAGATTGTCCTATTTTTATTCCGTTTCTTTGTAGTATTGGAATCTACAAGGAAACACAAGTATAAACAACGCGATTACTAAGGAATTATATAACCTCTAAACTTTTCCGCAACTTTTTTATCTTCGATTTTCAAGATCATTTCTAAGATAGGATTATCTCAACTTTCATGGTGTGTTTGCTGCAGAAATTTCATATGGGACCAGAGTTTGGTTTTAGGGAAAAATATTTCATTCACTGAAGATAAAACAAGAGATTTTTAATCCTTGTCCCTTAGAAAATTGTAGAAGGAACGAAATCAAAAGGTGATTAGGGAAAATAACGTAACATTGCTACAAAATGTCATTTTTAAGCTTCTGAAATATCTTAAAATAGTATCACCCCTGTATAAAAGAAGGAAATATATAATTACCACAATTAAGGTATAATTATATAAAGTGTGATAGAATTCCGTGCACTATCATCGTGTTTAGAAAAGTAGGCGTACTGGAAAACTTTGAGAAGAAATTTCTATTCTGAATATAAGGGATGCTTTCAGGATGGTGATAAAAAATAGTCTAAGATTTGGAAATTACTCATATATTAGAGAGAGAGAGAGAGAGAGAGAGAGAGAGAGAGAGAGAGAGAGAGAGAGAGAGAGAGAGAGAGAGAGAGATTCTCCCTGCCAGCTTATACCGGCAAGAAATGCTAATGGATCTGGAAAACAGAATGTTTTCCTACACTTCTTCGAAGGAATAAAACAATGTAAGAGCAGCATTACTTCACAAATTAAAGTCAGTAGAAAGATATGGCACATGACCGGACTTCAAAAGTATAAACTTTAACAAAATATATCTTAAAGAATCTTATTTAAGTACTTTCCGAGAATGAGCTAATAAGGAAAGTCAAGCAGTCACGAAATACTTGAAAGTTCTTTAGGGATGAAGAATAGGAAACTAGGAACATCAGTTAACGCGACCTCCACCATGAAATCTAATCGAGTGCATAATCATATACCTTGATCTTTGAGATAAAAATAAAAGAAAACGGTATAAGCATGCAAGCCATTGAATATTGAATATGAAAAGTTCTAATGGAGATTGCATTAAATTGGTCATTCAAGCTACAATCCAAATGGCACTAGAATCTAGGTTCTTGAAGTCTAGAACGTAAGTGCCCAAGACGAATGATTGAAATGATTGATGTATGATGTTCCGGTAGATGTTTGGAGAAACACTCGCTCTTAACTTGGCGGACGATGAAATAAATGACACAGTGAAAACGTACTGCGCGAAGACAGTTTCAATCATAAAATTACCGTTTCCAATTTTGTCTGCCGGTCGCCAATTCTCCGATCTTGTTGGCATGAGGGAAGAGTCATGGACGAGAAATTCAAAGGAGATTGTGCGATTTGATCGATTTCCGATTTGTATTGTGTTAATAATGGAATAGTGTTATCTAGTATATACAATGGCGGAAGACTCGTGGAAGCGCTGGTCTGCTTATTCTCAATTCTAGCACCTGTGGTGTCAGATTATCAGCAAATTATCAGTATAAATACGGAAAAAGGAAACTGATGTTTATTACATGTAATTACTGTTGTGTTGAACATTACAAGTATTGTAGATATATGAATAAAATCTTAAAGCAAAATAAAGTGAAATTACGTGAAGAAGTGTTGAATGACTGAAACGAAAAGAAAGTAGAAATATTTGTATAAAATTTAAACCCCATGGAAAAAAAAAATATTATATATATATATATATATATATATATATATATATATATATATATATATATATATATATATATATATATATATATATATATATATAGCATTGAATCTTCAATCCGACAAACCTAAAAATGAAAAAGTAAGCGTAATATTTATAATTCGCTTACGGACGACTTCTCCAGTACCTTTACAAGCTGACACACTGCTTAGCATCTTCTGAACAACATAAGTACGTATTTATGATACTTGTCTGGCATAAGTGCGACGCACTCTCCTGCCTTTGTTTCAAGTTCTGAAGCCAAATATTGTAGTAAAGCAGTTTCGTTTTCTGGCACATCGTTGTGAGATACAAAATAGAGAGTTATGGGGGTAGGGGTGTTGCTTAAGTTATCCTAATAGACATGAAACACCAATGCTCGGCACAAGTAATTCAATGCACGGAAGGAAACCAATTGGATCCCTGTTTGACTAATTTTATCATAAACGAAGTAACAAAAAGCGAATTGAGCTTCTGAGAGAATCAATATTGCCGTCTCAATATTGAAAGCCTGGTCATACTGGCCGCGAGAGGAGTGTGACGTAATAACCTGAGTCGGTTGGTCCAAGCGTTCAAAGAAACCGAACTATTACTTAGCTTGCAATCTGCCTTCATCTGAGCATGAGCCCCTGGCGATGCTTCCCTTATGATTTGTGTTTTATCATTTAATGTTGGATTTTATCATACAAGGTAAAAGTTTTACTTTGTTTACTTATTGGGTTTACAGTAGAAATAAAATTGTGTGGTTTACATCTGTTTGACCAGTCTGTTTACATACAGAAGCCGGTAATTCCAGCTTGGTATGTTTAAATATCTTGGGCAAATACTGTAAACTAAATGTATTACATTACTACTTCACTTGTAATATAATCATTAATAACATCTGCCATGAAAGCAAGAGGATGTGAGGCCATTTAACACTGTAATGCGGTTTTAAACTGGGATGTGAAACAGTTTTAAATTTACCGTCACTGTTTTGTATCTCGTGTAGCCGTACGGGAACATATCAGTGATTTTTGTGATATGAAGGCAAATAGCACATGTAACCAATTTCTTATCATAGTTCAACTCAATTTATTTTGTTCGATGGGTTAATAGTATTTTAAAGTTTGGTAAGGAATGTTTTCTTTTTTCGAAAATTACATAACAATAACGATATCTGCCACAAAAGCAACTGGACGTGAGCAGGGTAACAAGACAAAATTTGAATAAGGGACACCTAAATCAAGGGCGTAGGAACGTTTTTTTTTTTTTCGTTTGGGGACGGATGGCGTTTGAAATGGCACTGTCGCAAATTCTGGGTAATTGACAGCCCCCCCCCCCAAAAAAAAAAGAAAATACATTTTCATGTGACAAACTGCAATTTGTACAAAACGACTATCGTAAAACACCGGTAGGCCTGTTGTGTTACGTTACCAAAAATATTTCCTATAAACTCAATCGCAATATCGATCGAGTTAAGGCTGTCGCTTTCCTAAGCATACTATGTTTTACTTACGATTTAGTATCGTTTTTATTTATTCGTAATTTCCAATTTTATCTTTAGGTCTTTAACGGGTTTCACATGTCATGGTGTAAAATGTAGTCATTATTTATGAAAAACGTTGATCCTGAATTACTTTTAGTAATACGTTAAATTGGCGATGCCTTAACAAAGAAGTGGCTTTATTCTTGAGTCATTAATTTTTTTTATTGCCGCAGATAGAAATATGTAATCATAAATTAGACGTAACCTACTCTTAGATTTGGAATAACAACATAACATTAATGATTCTTTGGTAAATACATAATCTATTTCGTTCATGTAAATACCTATGAAAGTGTTCTGTTCGATATTATAAAACAAAAAGGTCACTCTGAAGAATCTTTGGCAGTTGTAAGTATATGAAATGATTTCACGAACCCAAAAAATTGTGATAAATCAATTATTCATTATTCATTAAAGTCTAGAATAGGAGTTAGTGATGAATTGTTATCCTCCAGCTCCTCTGAAACATAAAGATATTGATTATAAAGACAATTAATCAGAAGTGATGCATCTAGTAAAAATATAAAGATTATTAATTCTCCAATGAATATACTGGTTATAAGTTTTCAAAGTCTCAACAGAAACTACTGGGTTTGATCCAAATGAAGGTTAAAAGGTATTTCGGTGTTCTGACTAAAATATAAAGATATTTAGCTTTTGGAAAAAAAAAAAAAAAAACGTCGCCACTAGATCCCACAGCTTAGAGACCCTATATTCTATAAAACTATTTGCATATTATTTATTTATTTTTTCTTTTTTAAATTTAGATGTAGATGGCCATTCCTATTTGTTAACTCTCCCAGCCTCAACTGCTTTTATTTTTCTTTCTTACATTTTCAGTAACATTAAGTTTCTTATTAATTATATTATAAAGTAACGACTAAAGAGATTTTAACAACCTACACTTTTGGTTGGTTTGTTAAACAACAACATAAGTTTGGCAAATAAAGTGTTCAGCTAATTTTCGAAACTTACTACCTTTTCTGTTGTAGATGGAGGGATGGTAAATACTGTAATTTAATTCAGAAGTGATAAAACGTTGACGAATCTTTACTACGGGATTGGAAGTAAATAAATCGATAACCAAAAGAAATCTAGAAAACCATTTCTCAAATATTTGAATGAATCGACTTCCATTACTGGAGGGTAAAAAAAAAAAACGATTTTTTTTTTATTTTTTATGGAAAGCAACTATAGAAACAACTGATTCACCAGCCACACCAATTGTCAATTGCTGGAGGAAATTTAAATCAACACAACCGATAATTCAAGTATCGGAAACCTTTGGAGGTCTCTGCACTACTAGTGCTTCCATAATCGTAACAACAGAAGTCATGAAGGATAATGGAGAGTTGGAAATGGTATTATTCTTCTTTCGTGAAGTACATCTCGTTTTAAATTGCGCACAAGAGTTGGAAAGGAATATGTCAATATATTTTGTGATTTACTTACATATTTATTTTATTGTGACTGGGTGTGAACGTGAAAACATTTCAAGTATAAAATATGTTCATATATATATATATATATATATATATATATATATATATATATATATATATATATATATATATATATATATATATATATATATATATTTAATTATTATTATTATTATCATTATTATTATTACCTGCTAAGCTACAACCCTAGCTGGGAAAGCAGGATGCTATAGACCCAGAGGGTCCAACAAAGAAAATAGCCCAGTGAGGAAAGGAACAGAGGAAATTAGAATATCTTAAGAAGAGTAACGACATCAAAATAAATATCTCCGATATAAACTAGACAAGAGGAAGAGAAATAAGATAGAATAGTGTGCTCAAGTGCACCCTCAAGCAAGAGAACTTTAACCCAAGACAAAGGAGGACCATGGTACAGAGGCTATAGCACTACCCAAGACTAGAGAACATTGGTTTGATTTTGGAGTGTCCTTCTCCTAGAGGAGCTGCATACCTTGGCTGAAGAGTCTCTTCTACTCTTACCAAGAGGAAAGTGGTCTCTGAACAATTATTGCAGTAACCCTTTGAGTGAAGAAGAATTGTTTGGTAATCTGTGTTGTCAGGTGTATGAGGACAGGGGAGAATATATAAAGAATAGTCAAGACTATTCAGTGTGTGTGTGGGTGTGTGTAGGCAAAGGGAAAATTAACTGTAACGAGAGAAAAGGCTCCAATGTAGTACCATCTGGCTAGTGAAAAGACCCCAAAACTCTCTAGCGGTAATATATATATATATATATATATATATATATATATATATATATATATATATATATATATATATATATATATATATATATATATATATATATATATATATATATATATTTATTTATTTATATCCACGTAAATATAACCTATCTAACTTACGTTTCATATTTGAATTACCAGCTTATACGTTTATTGCAAAACCAACTATACTCTATGAGTCCACAGAAGTTACTGATGTGTGTTCCATTAAATGTAGAAAGTAGTTTCAACTTTTACGTCAATATTTGTATAACTGACTAGACTAAAACACTATCATTTTAAGCTACAGCCCTAGTTGGAAAAGCAGTATGCTATAAGGCCAACCGCTCCAACAGGGAAAATAGGCCAGTGAGGAAAGGAAATAATGAAAAACAAGAGAAGTTTAAGAACAATAATTACAATAAAATAAATCTCATATGTAAACTATAAAAACTTCAAAATAAGAAGAGGAAGAGAAACCAGATAGCATAGTGTGCCTTAGTGTACCCTCAAGCAAGAGATCTCTAACCCAAGACAGTGGAAGACCAAGGTAGAGGGGCTATGGTACTACCTAAACCATGTTTTGATTATTGAGTATCTTTCTCCTAGAAGAGCTGCCTACCATAGCTAAGAGTTTCTTCTACCCTTGTCAAGAGGAAAGTAGCCACTGAACAATTACAGTGCAGTAGTTAACCTCTCGAAAGAAGAATTGTTTGGTAGTTTCAGTGTTTTCAAGTGAATGAGGAAAAAAGAAATGTGTAAAGAATAGGCCCGACTATTCTGTTTATGTGTCAGCAAAGATGAAAATAGCCGTTACCAGAGAGAAGGATCCAATATAGTACTATCTGGTAAGTCAAAGGACACAATAACTCTCTAGCGGTAGTATCTCAATGGGTGGATGGTGCCTTGGCCCACCTACCAACAGATATAAGGCTGTGGTATATAGAAGTTGCATACATTAAGAAAATAATATAAATTATGTATTCATTAGAGGGAAATAAAGGAATATGAATAAAAAGAATAATTATGGACATTTCGTTGACCAACATTAGCTGCTTCTCAGCCGGTATAGAAAGATATTAAACTGAATTTCTTGGAGTGGGTTAGAGTTCAGTCCAGAATTTATATTTAACATTTAACACTATGATTCTCCTATTTTTCGTCCGGGTATGTTAACTCCGTTCAACGTCCGGAACATATTTTTTGTTTCGTTATCTTTATATGTGTGTATAGGTTGTTTAAAGACATGTATTAATATATGTTAAGATATATTAACTTTACCTATTTTGAACCAAAGATAAGATTATATTCCTTGTAGTATTATTTTGTGTGCTAATATTATCACAGGCACATATCCTAAAAAGTTTTGGCGCTTAAGTGTACATCTATTGGCAAGGGGATTGAAATTAAAGTACTGATTTATTCTCCTAACGTCAGATTTGCTATTACTGTTAAGTAATATCATAAGAATATAGAAAGAATTAATCTATGAAAAACGTCAATTGTTTTCATACATGTTTTTGCTATTTTGGGTAATATAATGATTTTAAGCCAATGATTACAAGGAATTATCAGCTTTGTCCAATGGCACGAAAAGAAAGCCAGCTATTAGGATTAAAACCTATTATATCTCAAAAGCTGGATATTTGAGAAGAGAGCCCGAGTCAAATGATGCTAGTCTGATTTAATGAGAGTAAACGATTATAATTATTTTTGTACATCTTTTAATTGATGTTGAAGTATTTGCACCTGCTTAAAATCATGAAATTTAATCACAGGTAATGTTGATCAAAAGAAGAGGGTGCGTAATATAAGTGCAACGAGCAAAACATATGGAAATAAAAAAGTATGCCCAATGTACATTTTCTTTTACATTGCAAAAGCCATCGACTCCACATCAAAAAGTATTTGAATGCAACTAGCTAATTTAAACTCTATTTTCATTATATTTTGTTGTTATCTATTTTTATACAGTCAACCTTATTGAAAAAATCCGTTGAATGTAAGAATGCAATCATTACCTTATGTGACCCCTTGGAGTCCTATGAATATCCCTGTTACCTCTAAATAAACTTAGTTGCTTGGGAGCTGTCTTTGTTTCACTTTCTCCTCCATTCCCACTTTCCACCTCAGTATTTAGTCTGCCATATCCTTAGACTATGCCACTACTGACATCGACTAATCTATCTACAGCAAGGCTCCCGTCCTTCAACACCAGATAATCATTTGTCTGGTTTCAGAGTTCCAAGGATCAATTCCGTATCAATAATATGAACTATCCAAGCCACATAGACGACTTCATACCAGATACTGGCCTAAACAACACCTTCCCAGAAATCTTTGAGTCAGTGTCAAATCATACCTCTTAGAGCCGTACTCACTGTTGCCAGGTGCCCATGCAGCCAAGATTTTACATTCAATCAGCAACTATTGGGGAATCAAAAGGTATGAATGGTCCTCAGCGAAATTATTAGCATTGTTCATCATCTGCCAGCTCCAGACAATTTTTCTTGCGTGTAGAACCTACTCTGTGCCCTTTGTGTACAACACCTGATGGAAACAGTACAAGCTGGACTTCAAGATAAAAATACTTCCACATGAAGGACCTGATGACCAGAGTCAGCACCTTTATGGATAGCTACTGTCAAATTGTAAAGAGCTTCATCAACAACCTTCCCTCCTGACGAAGGGACAACCCTTCAATGCTGACTGAAGCGGAGATGAATGCTGTGTAACATCAACGCCCACCTCCACAAATGCCTGGGCAATGATGTAGCAACACACCACATGTATATGTCACTGCCATGCCCACCCCCAACTAATGTCTTGACAGTCACTGAAAGATGCTTGTCAGCCTCAGTTATACTACTACTACTCTAGAGTCTACTTTGATGATAAAAAATGTTCTACCTAATGTCAATGCTTGAAAAACGAGTAACTAGATCATCGGCTGTGGCGGAGGTCTACCCAATGAATAGTCTTTTCTTTATGCCTATTTCAAAATCTTTTGCACAATTTTGTAGATTCTAGTACCAGTCATTTTTTTCTGTCAAGTTCCCGCAGACCCCATCTTTCCAAAATTGCAGATTTCCACCAAGTGGCAGCCAGAGGATTCAAAATACTTACTTATGGTTACTGAAATCTAACACTATTACTTGGTGGCACCCTGTGTAGGTTGAATTTCATCAACGCTGTTGTTACTCTGCCTCTCGTCAGTGCAGAACGCTAGACATTACACATTGATGCTTAGTCAGTGCTAGCTCTTACACATCCATGCCTTCATCACTTGCTTCGTCTGACCTTTCTCTGCACATCAGCAGGTCATTGGGTGCCTACGGATGTCTACTACTTTCTCTTTGTATATCTTGATGTCTTACATTCAGAATAATACTTGACTACCACCAGTCTTCCCAAGCATGGTGTATACCACCCTATCACAATGTTTGAAAGATTGAGATGTTAAGCACCAGATGGTTATGCACATTTAAACACACATTTGCTGAAATAGAAAGTTAACCCTCAGAATGCTCCAGCACATGAATACTATTCCCATGGCAGCTAAATCTCCTATTCTCCTCCATTGTGTAGGGACAGTATTGAACAAAAGATTGACGGATCACCCAGAACATTATTCTTCTTCAGTAAAAAATTATTCCAAAGCAGAATCTAGCTCAATGACTCCGACGCCACTCTACACTATGAAATCAGTACCGGTACGCGTCATGGTTGGATACCTGATCCCACATGCTAACAGATGTTTTTGTTAATCCATGACCTCTAGGGCTGGTCACCCTATTTGACATTTATATCTGTTTCAGTGTGGGAGCCACTTAATGCACGTCCAGCAAGCAACGCACATACAAATAAAGAAGCATGACCTGTCTACGATTTATTTTAGGCTGCAACTACCTTCAAACACCACACCTAAATTTTTTTTAATTTGATGAGTTAATTTAAACTCCTATCGTTCTGTTTTAATGTTTTGTTAATTTTCCAAATATCAACATCGATAAAAAAACATTGAATATAAACAGGTCGTTACTGGTCTATGAAACCTGTGTTGACTCTAAATAATCTTAATTGTTCAGGAGCTGTTTTTGTATTTATAATTCATCCAATCCATTCACAAGTGATTATTATCTGGTTTGATTATCCTTAGAGGCGAAAGAGTTAGAATTTGCCCAGAATATAAGACTGATTGAAATTATGAGTTGTCTAGGAAAACAGATTCTTAGAGTGATTATTATTATTGTAGATACCTGGAGGAAAAGATGGTTGGATTCATTGTTGAAAGGAAAATAGACTGTGGATATATACGATGGTTAGGCATAAGCTAAGATAAGTTTCTTTGGGTTAAATGAGAAAAGATTAAAATAATTATTGACAACCAATTAAAATACAAATGTGAGATCATAAAAATTACAAACAGTATTTGATGATACTAGAGAGTAATATTGATGAATAAGAATAGTATGTGATAGAATAGAAAAATAATTTGCTCAGTGAGGAGAAAGGAAGTCATTATATGAAATGACGTTGCCCAATGCAAGTTACAACATGTGAAGGTATACATAATGAAGTGAGTGAAACTAATATATATTTGTCAGTGATCGAAAGTCTATAACAAAGCTAACCATAAACTTTCCGGATGAAGAAGCGTTGTTTAAAATAGGATCAAGGTTAATGTAAAAAGAGACCTGAAAAATAAGGTGAAAGTTAGGCTAAAGATGCAATTTAAGGAGAATCTACTCCCAAGTCTACGAGGGTAGTAATATTTTTTTTCTTTATAAAAAAGGTTGTGCAGGACACTGCTGAGGGCATAAAAAAATCATTAGGAGATTGTATACAGGAAATAATTAGAATACTTTGGAGAAAAGGGTCATAAGATGGTATACATAGTAAGAAAACCTATTGGATATTAATGGCCACCATTATACTTTAAATGTAGGTGTTTGAAGCAAATATTGCTGTGGATAATTTACTGGCAAAATTGGGTAGTTCATCTCTGACAGAAAATTCAAGGTAAATAGGGGAAGGAGTGTTCAACGAAGATTAGATTAATAAAGTGTGAGGTTTCAGGTTGCATCTAACTTTCATCTCTTTCATCATTTTGTGAACTGTTTCAAGTTTAACGGTCTTTTGCACAAGTCCTGGGTCTATATCGGCTCCTACTAAACAAGATTCTTTTTCAATGACTTAGGTATAGTACCTAGTGATCCACTCTTACCTTCATATTCCTAAGACTTCTCAATTCAGTTCCTAGGTCTATGTACTTTTCTATTTATTTTTCTTTCCCTTTATCTTTCACTCTTGAGTTCCACGGTGTGCTTGATTTTCCTTATACTGTAGTCTCAGTAATTTTGGATGTTTTTGTTTAGTGGATATGACAAAATGCTAAGGCTGATAAATGAGGTTTTTTTTTATCAATAACACTTTCTGTATTAACATATCCTCAGTAACGACGGATTACGAATGGAGTGAAGTGGAGGCCAGGAGGTCTGGTGATAGTGATGTCTGTTACTACGATGAAATAGCATCAGCGGCCCTGCCTCGTGCACAAAGAGACTCTGCTCCCATCCATGAAAATGCTGCTGATATCTTTGTCAAATTGATTGAAAAGAGATTGACTTTACTAAATTTCCAAAGGAGGTTGAATGGTATACTGAGAGTTAAGGTAGTTATCTCCTAATATTTCACATCTTGCTGCGTTTAAGGAAGTAGAAACGAAAATTAGCAAATATTGAAAAGAGAATGTGCTAACCTTACCTTTTTATTGTATTGTTTTTTTTTTATTAAATGTGTTCTCTGTATACGTCTGCGTTTTTCTCCATTCTGCAAAAATTATACATGGCTAATGATTTGCAGAGGTCAGGAGTTTCCAACCCTTGTATAAGCCTCCTTAGAATATTTAGGTAAATACCTGACTATCATTCTTTTTATTTTATCAGAATTTTCATTATATGCACCATGATTTGTACCATGAACTAGTTTTAGCTTGATCTCTATTAAGGATTCAGCAACGCAGATCTACATTCAGCAGATGGAATTAATGTAAAGAGATTAACATTTTCTGCATATGCAATGAGCTTACTTAATAGGCCAAACAACATGTCATGTTTATATAGTATGTAAAGTAATGGGCAAAGAACAGTTCCCTAGTTAAAAATATATTTTGGTGATCTACTACTTGAAAATTTAGAAAATGATGCTAAGAAAAGAAGCACCCACTCCCAACTGTCTGAGTTTGAAAACAATGACGTCATGATTAACATGGTCAAAGGCAGAACTCAAATCAAGGCCAATCATACGGAATTCCTTTACAGCATTGGAGATTTTAAGAAGGTCATAACATTCCCCAAACCCTTTAAGGAAGCCAAATTGTCACATGGAGAACTGATGATTACTTTAAGCAAACCTATTTAGACGTTTTGCCAAAAGACATTCAAATCAGTTGAACTTGAGTTACCACAATCACGTTTAATTAGTGGAGCAATATTACCAATTCTCTAACTCGTTGTAAAAGCGCCTCCTCTTGCTAACTTGCTTAAAATAACAGATAAGTTTGGAGCTGAGAAATTTGCAGTCTTTATAAAAAAAAACAAAGGAAAAATACTATTTGGGTCTACAGCTGTATTTATGTAGTTTGCCAGTCTTGCAGTGCCTGGTAGTTTACAGAACCCTTAAAAAGACATTTAATAGGAGATTTGTACTTAGAAGGGAGGAAGTTTCTGACCCAAAACTGGCTTTGATATCTGACCTGGGAAATGGCAATGCTAAAGAAGAGCAAAAGATATCACTTCTGTCACTCCCCTAAAGTTTTGTGCAAAAGATGCTAACAGATTTGGAGTAGGAGGTTAAACCTATCATCCTATGAGCAGGCAATTTAATAAAGCATTCTCAGGACTGGAAGCTAAGGAGAGCTTCTTAGGAGCAAGTAGTTTAGCCAAGCATTTCAAGCCCTGAAGTTGAGTATGTTCAGAAATGCACTTGCCCGCTGTTCTGGACGAGGATTTCTGATCCAGAGAATCATCCATACGAGAGGGAAACTTCCTGCCTTTAGGGAATTACTCTTACAAACGTATTTTAAGAGGGATTTACTCTCACAAGATTGTAGCATAATGTAATTTCACTCACAAACATGTACCAGGAGGGACACCAGAACTCATGTCTTAAGACCAAATTATTCTCTTTTAATCTCTTAACAATTTAAAATCACAGTTCTTACTGGAAGTAGAATTATTTTACCTTATTGGAAACGTCTATCCCTGGGTAATCTGTTGGATAAGAGTTTGAGCCCTGTTTAAGCTCGATAGTTTCCAGCAGTGTAGTAACCTCTTTTTCTCTGAGAACTATGGATGCGGGTTTGGTGGATCTTATAGGTCTACCAGTTCAGTTATCAGCAGTCATTGCCTATTCCTCCCTGGTTCTTGCTTGTTGGAGACAGGTCTTCAAAACAGATCATATGTAGACGCGATTTGGTCAGTCTATGAGTCTATGACATTGTCCTATCCCTAGCCTCAGCAATTCATGAGTGACCATTATTCCTTTAAAGAACAATCAATTATGGATATAAATATCCTGCTGAATAGTTTGAAGATTTTTTTCGTTGTTTCTACTTTAATTAAGTGCATCATTTGACATAACTTCCAAATAGCTTATGTCATAGATTCTCAATCATTCAAATCCGAAAATTCCCTGGGAGATGTGCATGAAATAATTATGCAGTTCATACATAAATAATTACTGGACTTTTGGAATTACTTGACTTATTAAGAGCAGGCTAAACTTAGGCACTTTTCCATTTTAGAAACTACTCTTGGAACGCATCTCAACTGTATGAAGAAGACTTCCTGTACCAGGATACCGTTCACTATTTCCTCTGTGAGGAAAGTGACATTTGGAGTACTGGAGAGTATTAGACATAAGTGTTGCCTTGCTAATCCACCTGTAATGTTGTCGATGTTAAATCCCATGGCTTAGTGGTGAGATTTTGTCTTTTGTTTGGTCACATCAACCATTTCCTTTTTTATTTTGGTGTACAGTTACATGTCTCTGTTATTGCTATTATTATTATTATTATTGCTTCTCTATCACAGTCTTTCGACTGGATGGTATTTATAGTGTAGGGTTCTGTTGCATCCTGCCTTCTTAGTAATCCACCACTTTTCTTGTTATGAGCCGTTCCTAGGATCACACTCTTCTGCCTGAGTCCTGGGGCTACTTCAGCCTCTAATTTTTCTAGATTCCTTTTCAGGGATCTTGGGATCGTGCCTAGTGTTCCTATGATTATGGGTACATTTCCCACTGGCATATCCCATATCCTTCCTATTTCTATTTTCAGGTCATGATAACTATCCATTTTTCCTTCACTTTCTCTTCAACTCTGGAGTCCCATGGTACTGCGACATCAATAAGTGATACTTTCTTCTTAATTTTGTCAATCAATGTCGAGTCTGGTCTATTTGCATGTATCACCCTAGCTGTTCTGATACCATAATCCTAGAGAATCTTTGCCTTATCGTTTTCTATTGCTACCTCAGGTTAGTGCTTGTACCACTTATTACTACAAGGTATCTGATGTTTCTTGCACAGGCTCAAGTGGAGGGCTTTTGCCACTGAATCATTCCTCTTTTTGTACTGGTTCTGTGCAAGTCCCAGACATTCGCTTGCTATGTGGTTTATGTTTCATTTTTCGTATTGCAATTCCTATATATGGGAGAGATGTTATTTCCGTCTATCGTTCTTTGAACATATCGGATTCTTAGGGCCTGATCTTTTGCCGGTGTTATAATTTCTTCAGTTTTTTCTCGAACTCTCCCCTCAGTAGCCATTGCCACGTGTCATTGCTGGCTAGGTCTTCAGTCTGTCTTATGTATTGTCTAAGCATTGGTTTGTTGTGCCAGTCCTCTGTTCTGTTTGTCATTGTTCTGTCTCTGTATAATTCTAGGTCTGTGTCTACTTTTATCAGTCCTTCTTCCCATTCACTCTTGAACCACTTGTCTTCACTGGTGTTCAGATATTGCCCCAGTGCTCTATTCTCGATGTTGTCGCAGTCCTCTATACTTAGTAGTCGTCTCCCTCCTTTTCGTGGTATGTATAGTCTGTCCGTATTCGCTCTTGGGTGTAGTGCTTTGTGTATGATCATATGTTTCCTAGTTTTCTGGTCTATGCTGCAGAGTTCTGCCTTCCTCCATTCAACTATTCCTGCGCTGTATCTGATTACGCTCCTTCCATTATTCCCAGGCATTTGTATCCCGTACCATCTATGTGTTTGATGTTGCTCCCATCTGGTAGCTTTATCCCCTCAGTCCCTGTTATTTTTCCCTTTTGTATGTTGACTGAGGCACATTTTTCTATTCCAAACTCCATCCTGATGTCCCCAGATACCACCCTTACAGTCTGGATCAAGGTATCTATCTCCTTGATGTTCTTACCATACAGCTTGATGCCGTCCATAAACATCAGATGGTTAATTCTGTTGCCTCTTTTCTTCAGTTGGTACCCATCGTCCATCTTCTGTAGTACTTTTGTCATGGGAACTATGGCTACTGCAAAGAGTAGTCGGGATAGTGAGTTGCCCTGGAAGATCCCTCTCTTGATATTAACCTCTGCTAGTCTTATTCCAGAGCTTGTAAGTATTGTATTCCAGTTGCACATTGTATTTTTGAGAAAGCTGATGGTGTTTTCCTCTCCCCCATATATTTTCAGGCATTCTATTGGCATGTCAAAGGCTTTCTTATAGTCAATCTATGTCATCCTTAGGTTGGTTTTCCTTCTCCTACTGTTCTTCATTACCATTTTGTCTATCAGGAGCTGGTCTTTTGTGCCTCTACACCTCCTTTTGCAGCCTTTCTGTTGGTGGGGGATGGTGTTTGTCTCCTCTAGGCAGTTGTATAGCCTCTCACTGATGATACTTGTTAGTAACTTCCACATTATTGTTTGGCATGCGATAGACCTATAGTTACTGGCTATATTTCCCTTACTCTTATCTTTTTGTACTAAGGATGTTCTTCCTATAGTCATCCATTTGGGTGCACTGATATTTGAGATACAATGCTGAAGTTGTTCTGCTATTCGTTCGTGTAGGGCCTTGAAGTTTTTGAGCCAGTATCTATAGACTTCATTGGGACCTGGGGCTTTCCAGTTTGGTATTTTCTTTAGTTAGTTTCTAACTGTGTCTGTCATGATATCTGTGAATCTTTGTTTTATTCTCCCGGCTTCTTCTTCCTTGACGTTGTGTGATACCAGATTGTTCCAGATGTTTTCCCAGACTTTTTTACTTGGTTCCGCTTCAGGGATTTCTTGGTGGTTGACTTCCCCTCTTAGTTGGCTGTATAGACTATTCTGGTTGGTTCCGAATAGTTTGTTCTGTTGGTATCCCTTATTTCTGTTAATGTACCATTGGATCTTATGTGTTTTGGCCTTAAACCTCTGTTTTAAATCTTCCGTCGTGTTGTTTAGTCCCCTCTCTTGTATTTTGTATTTCTCGTTGAGTTCCTCCCTGGTTTTCTTGCTTCTTAGCTTTTTTACTGCCATCTCTTTCAGTTTACTCAGGTCAGATCCCATCACCATGATTTGTTTTCCAGGCGCCTTTTCCAAGGAGGTTGCTATTTTGCTCTCTATTGGGTTGGTTGTGTTGGTGGTGTCGGTTTTCGTATCCCCATCAGTTCTACTACTAATCTTGTTCCCTACTAATCTTGTTTCTGTGATACTGGTGGTGTGTATTATTCTCATTATTTCATTGACCTCACTTGTTTTTTCCCTTAATTTCTTGGTGTTGTAGGCTTTCATGGAAGGGATCTTTGTTCTCTCTGTATCTGGCCTATCCATTGTCTGATCTTGTCAACCCATTCCATCCTCTCTGTTACTTCATTGGTGTTTCTTTGTGTGTCGTTGTTTGATACCTCATCCTTCCTGTCGTCTTCTATGGCATTGTCTCTCCATTCGTCTTCTTATATTTTGTTGTCGTGTGTCATTTCCCTTTTTAGTTCCTCTATTTCTGTTGGGGAGAGCCAGTTCTTTTTTTCAATGTTCCTTACTTGGTCTGCCTGCCTCTGCTCTTGTTGGGGGGGGGGGGTGTTACTCCTCTCATTCCAGATGTTGACCAACCTTCTTCTATATCCTCTCTCTGTCAGGTTGCTTTTGATGTAGCATCTCCATATTTCCTTATTTTCTTCTTTTGTCCATTTCTTCCTCTGGTTTTCTTCTGTAGCTTCAGTCTCCGGCTGTTGGTTTCTGTCATTGTGGTGGTCAGTTGCTGGATGACGACCTCCAAGTACCTGACTGTCTTCCCCTTCAAGTGTTTTAAATACCTGGCTGCTGGACGTTGCTGTCGTTTATTCCTTCCTTTATTTCCATCATTGCTGAGTTTTGCTATTTAACCCATAGCTGGACCCTACCCCGTCAGGGATAGGTCCTCATTCACAGCTGAGTAGACTGAGGAAATTATGGTAAAAAACCTTTCCTAAGAGATCAACGCCGAGGAGAACGTTTACCCATCTAACGACTGACCAGCCCTAATGTTGGTTATCCAGTCCACCGACTACCTAATCCACTCTGCCACGGCACAACATATTATTAATAATAACTATATATTGTTTAAAGAAAACAGAAATAATTTCATGGTATACTCGTGTGACACACTTTAATGAAAATGGTAATAATTTCGTGATATACTCTTAGAAATTCACATTAGGCTTTGATTACTTAACCATAGCACATCTTATATGATTTTCCCAATTTTGTCTTTAGCACCTGACTCTTTTTTTTTAAATATTAGACAATAAATTGAGTTCTATCAATTTCCATAACCTAGATTATAAAATTAATCTCGGGCCTTTTTGTTTAACGACCAATCCATTTTTATTGTAAAAGATTTTTCATAATTCTGATCACCTTTGCTTCAAATCTTCCTAGACATTGCTCAATTTCCCGTCCGCCTATCATATTCAATGACCATTAATAAAGCTCAAGGACAGACTTTCGATAAGGTTGGGATCTACCTACCACAACCTTGCTTTACTCGTGGACAACTTTATGTAGCCTTCCCAAGAGCAAGATCTATGAACAGTGTACGAGTGAAAATTTGTCCTCAGAATAATTCTACTCATGGCCAGAGAAGAAGAACTACCCTCACTAGGAATATTGTATATAAAAAAGTTTTGCAAATTGTTTCATGTATTGCTAATTTTTTAAAATTAATATACAAGTCAAATCTTATCACATTTTATTCAAACATGTATAGGTTAGGAACAAGATAATTAGTATTGAAAATATAATTTCGTGTAATTTACAC